>NC_140210.1:58989079-59024079 GCF_951802725.1 Rutilus rutilus
TTTAGAGCGACAGACTGAAGTTTGATCTCTTTTCAAAGACGACACTCGGCAAATTATTGCTGAAGTGAAAAAGTTGCAGAAATTTATGCAAAAATACTAATTTTTATAAGAAATATATATTTTCAAAAACATGTTTTACTCTAAAACGGCGAGAAAATCAAAGCCATAATTCTAAACAAGTTTCAAAATTTGAGCTTGATATCTCAGTAAATGAGCTTTCAGTGAGATGTTGTTCGGCTGCAGTACCAAACGCTTCCACTAGAGGACATTCGTCTCATTCATTTCCAATGCGCTCAATTCAGGACCATTTAACCCAGGGATGCCCAATCCTGCTCCTGCCGATCGACTGTCCTGCACAGTTCATCTCCAACCCTAATCAAACACACCTGAAGCAACCAATTAAGGTCTACAGGATCACTTGAAAATTAAAGGCAGGTGTGTTTGATTAGGGTTGGAGATGAACTGTGCAGGACAGTCGATCGGCAGGAGCAGGATTGGGCACCCCTGATTTAACCTGTTCGAATCATGTCCATGATTTTTTCTGTGTTCGCATAGCAAGTGCCAAAACCTTTACCAAGTTGCGCACCATTCCGATGAAGTAAAAATAAAAATAAAAACGAATGTTTTTTTACTGAAGAGCACCAGAAAAGAATCTGTGTAAATGAATATATTGAGCCCTCCTTAAAACCTGGTGTCATTTCGTCTTGTGTTTGCAGTTTTTAGTGGAGGTTTCTACTCTGATCTTCTTCGTCTTGACGGGATTCAAGTTCCGTCCAGCATCAAATAACCCGTATCTCCAGTTGCCTCAGGACGAGGAGGACCTGGAGATGGATGAAGTGTAGGTCTCTCTCTCTCTTTCTCTCTCTCTGTGTGTCATAAGTTCAGTGTGTGATGTCTCTTCTCCCGCACACAGTATAACAGAATCGGGAGCGTTGGAAGGCATCCACAAGGTGAAGAAAACGTCTAACGGCCGAGAGAGACAGAGAGAGGTTGCGTTGTGAGTTTCATATCGAAGAGGGTGGAGTCTGGACTTTAAGCTCCTCCCCTTCCAGGGAAACCACAGACTCGCTATGCAAGTGAAATAAAGACGGGATGGGAAAACCGTGAGAGAATAAAGCGCACCTGACACGACTTCCGTGAGAGAACGAGCTGATTTTCCCATGCGGACTCTGGGACGGCGGTGACAGACTGAATCTTTCGCTTTGGTTTACAGTAATGATATGGTCACTGCTCTGTCCGTTAATTTGTTTGCTAATTTTTTCTTTCATTCCAAAGATTTACAATCATTATACTGGATGTGCTCAATTAATTTGATTTTAGCCTTCTTTAATTTCCTATTGTTATTATTATTATTATTTAACCGAAGCTGTTTGATGCTGTTTTTTTTCTGAATTGATGCTACTGTGTGTATATCATGTTTTTTCTTTTGTTGTTGTTTCTTTTTATTAGACGGCTGGAGATTTTTGTTGTTGTTGTTCATAAAACAGGTTGGTTACCCAGACACCATCAGTTTTTCCTCAGACAGATGGAATAGGTGGATTTTCGGCCGTTATATGAATATCTTTAATGTGTGTTTCACCCGAGTCCAGGACTGTTAACATTTATATTCTGTCTTGGATGAAGTTCCTGAGAGTTTTATCAGACATATGTGATAACGATTCGCACCAATAACGATTTGTCTTTTGCTTCTTTGGAGTAGTTTGTTATATATTTCTTAATATTTTTCTGATGACTCCATCTACTCTATGATTGAAATGAATCCTGTAATAAATGAAGGACTAAACACGTTACACCGCGTATATACTGCGCATGCGCGAACTGCAGCGTTGCCGCTAAAACCAACGGTCTACACTGAAAGCGCGCGAAACTTCACTCATTATAATATAACGTTGTAGTTCAATCGCAGTATAGACACGGTTGTAGACGTGAGAACTTCACTCCAGTTTCCCTTCTTCAATGATTTTAGTCTGGCTAATATTTCCACAAACTGTCTGAGAAATAAACTTTTCCTGCTTGATTTAAATTGCTGGTTTATCATGTGAATTGTGTTCGAGTTTAAAATAAATCAAATAACTTAAATGTCGACTTGTTTCTTTGGCTTGTGAATATGTGACGAAAGAGTTTAATTCGCGCTTCAGCAGCGCGTGCCTCTCTCGTGCTCGAGCACACCCGCACGCGCAGAGGATCGTGCATGCGCTCCGGTGTTGATGTGATCCGCCCAGTTTCATCTCACGGTTTCAAATAAACCACAATGTAAGTATAAAATAATATGTGCATTTGGTTTCGAAACAGAAATACGTGAACGTTAAAGATGTGAGGATTGCTGTAATTCACTGAGTTTTGATGAATGCCTGAAATCGTAAAAGTTTTTACTGCATCTGCCTTAAATTAGGCTATGATGGACCGAGTTACCTGGACTTGGTAATGTTTCAGATGAATATTAATATTTCTTGTAATATTCATATTTGCATTTAGAAATAGACTAGTTCAAAAAAAATGTTTGATGACAGTGATGTTGGTGATCGAAGAGGGTGTTTCGGGATTAAGTTTCTCCGCAGTGCGGTGTGTGTGTGTGTGTCTGAGAGAGAGAGTGTGTGTGTGTGTGTGTGTGTGTGTGTATATAAACCAGCACCAGCTGAAAGTTTCTATTCTTGGCTTTTCTCAGGGACTCTATTTATGATGCAGCATTTTCTCTCTTTCTCTCATTATTCAGTTTTCAATTTTTATTTCCAGTTAGTTTAATTATTAGTAATGAATAAAAGGTTGTGTTTATTCATTTTAGGGTTTTAGTCATAATTGTATGGAAGCCCATTCCTGCTCAAAATAAATAAAAATTGCTTTTGGAAATTAGATTTTTTTTTTTTTTTTTTATAATTGACATTATATCTCATAATTATGACTTTGTGTCATAATTTATTATGTCATAATTTCCTTTTTTTAGTAATAATTTTGACTTTTCATCTGATAAATATGACTTTTTATGTCATAATTATGACTTACCGAAGCATGAGGTTTTTTTTTTTTTTTTTTTTTTCAGAAATGGTTGTTGATATAAATAGTTACAGCTCATTGATACAGTTATTGTTACAGTATTTCAAAGATGCACATTCTGGTGAAATCAGTCCATTTCAGTTATTTTTGCAATCTCACATTATTAGAAATATATCTTACCTGTGATTTTGCTGGCAAATCACACGTTTGTTTCTGTTGCATTCACAAGAATTGATGAAATATTGAACTTGACGAGACAATCAAACATTTAATAATATGAAATACTGATAGAGATAAGAAACTTTTGAAAAGACTTCTATAATGTCAGAAGGATGAAAACATATTTATTTTAATTTTTTAAATATTTTTATTTTCATATATATATATATATATATATATATATATATATATATATATATATTCTGTGAAACAAAATAAGATTTTTTGTGTTTTTTGTCCATGCAATGAAAGTCAATGGGGTCCAATGTCATTCTTCACAATATCATAAAGTCATAGTAATAGTATTACAATATCAATATACATCAGAATCGGCGTGTGACGAGTGTTGTGTGTGTGTTTCCAGGAGTCTGTGTGTTCTGACGCTGCTGTCGCTGCTGTCGCTGGAGTCACTGGCCGTCGGCAGCATCGGGTCAGATATTCCTCATCATTATTAACTAGAGGTGTAACGATACCCTCATGTCACGATACGATACTGAATTCACCATACGATATTATTGCGATACTCCAATACATATGGTAAAACGTTAACAAAAACTGTTGATTAAAATGCTAAATTTGTTTTTACATTGTGTGTGTAAATGAATAGGCTTGGACTTGGTGCTGGAAACCCAGAATAACAATATTCATGATTCTGAAGCTTATTTTAGACGAATATGCTTGCACTCTTTCACTGACTAGATATGTTACCAGTAAAAAGTGGCCAACATTATTTTAAATATAAGACATTTGGCTTTATCAGGACCCACAAACATTCCCCCATTGCATTATTATACATTATATTTTTGTATTGCGATATATTGTGACACGATATATTGTTACACCCCTATATTACCCCTGCGCTGGACGCCAGCAGGACCGTAACCCGTGTGTGTGTGTGTGTGTGTGTGTGTCTCCCGCAGCCCCAGTAACTCGTCCAGCAGTTTCTGCAGCGAGTCTAGAGAGTGTCTTCAGTTCGAGCTGGTCTGCAGGACGGACGAGTACGAGGTCAAACGAGCATTGATGAGTTAAATCAAAGACTAGAGAAGGAACAGTGTTGAGGAAAGTTACTTTTAAAAGTAATGCATTACAATATTGCGTTACTCCCATAAAAAGTAACTAATTGCGGTACTTAGTTACTTTTTAAGAAAAGTAATGCGTTACAATACTTTTGTGTTCCTTTTCCTCACCTGGGCTGGGCTTGCTTGTTTTTTAATAACAACAAAAAAAAGTAATATTTGTGGCAAATGTTAAGGCCCTTTCACACCAAAAGTGAAATGAATAAGCCTTAAGCTGAAGGAAATGCAAAAAAAATTACGTTTCCACATTCAAAGAGATAGGAGCTGCACTTGCATGTTTCCAAAATGGCCGTCGATTGAAATGACTTGTCTTAAGCCTCATCCTTCAGGGAAAATATTTTAGAATTTAAAAAAAAAATTGTGTTCATCAAAATTCAAACTAAAAATGCTAAAACTTTACCAAAAAAATATTTTATAATGTCTACATGTGTATATGAATGAAGGGAGCTGACTTTAGGACCCAGCGGAACAGCTCATTTGCTCCATATAGAGCCATAAGTCATGAAATATAATGTTAAATTATTTTCCACAAGAGGTCGGCAGAGACATCCAATGTAAGATATTCTGAGCTGAATTAAAAGGGTTATGCATGAAATTGTGAGTAATTTTGAATTTAAGTTGAAAGAATGTGAGGAATGTGCTTAAATGACTAAATTACTATTTATTTTTTATTTATTGATCAAATCTAGTAATTTAAAGGTAAATAAAATAAAAAATAACAAAAAATCGCATAAAAAAAATAGAAAAAATAGTATACATTTTTTTAGAAATAAGCTTTCTGGACCAAAAAAAACAAGTATAATTTTAGGGCTTTGCGTGAAGGAAAGATGAAGGCTAAAGAGACTTCGTCTCACAGGTTGAATGTGAAGTCTGACAAGTGCGCGTGTGTGTGTGTGTAGGTGCGCCGCTACTCGTCCTCGCGCTGGGTCTCCACGGATGCGGAGGCGTATTTCCTCGGCGTTGGAGCCGCCATGGCCTTCAGACGCCTCTATCATTACATCTCTGGAGCCAATAAAGAGGGTCTGTGAACACGTTCATATCATAACCGTGCTGTCAGGTGAAGCGACTGACACAGCTCTGTGTGTGTGTGTGTGTGTGTGTGTAGGTGTGACGTTTGAGATGACGGCTCCGGTGCTTGTTGAAGTTCCTGAGGAAGTGAAGATGTGGGAACCAGCAATCTACACGCTCAGCTTCCTGTTGCCGTCAGCCTATCAGGAGCGTCCGCCCACTCCCACCAATGAGAAGGTGACGTCCAGAAGCTCCACCCATTTTGTTACAGTCTATGGTAGCGACATGGAAAATGACACTGCAATATTTATTACAATAATACATTTAGTTAAATGCTGCTGTTTTCTAGTTGTATTGGTGGTTTTTAGAACTGCATTAGGTTGAAAGCATTAAAAGTTTGAACAAACTAGTTAACTCTTTCCCCGCCATTGAAGGAATCTCTGTGTTTTCACTGTTATACGGTAGGGGGGCGCTATTACACATCTCCTGAAAGAGTACTGAATCTCCTGATCAAAACACATGTGAAGAAGAAGCAGAAACAAGCAGATGCATATGTAAAATAACATGATCATCAGCATTGAACGGCATATAAATCAAAACTGCCTAATGTTACTGAATGAAATGTCGATCCAGGACGAGCTACAGGACTGTGAAGCATTATCATGGGTGTTGATGGTAGTGTTGCTTTCGTCAACGAAAATTATGACGAAATATTGTCGTCAACGAACCGTTATCACCTGACGAAAACGAGACGAGACTAGACGTAAATGCATGGTCATGTGACGATGACTAAAATACATGCATAATGCAATATCGTTGACGAATAAAAACGAGACTAAATGTGGTTTAAAAAATAAAAACTATGCTAAAATGTCTCTTCATTTTCGTTGACCAAAACGAGACGAGACGAAATGTTATAACGTCACGACGAATGAGAGAGTTGTGCGTGAACCCATAGCTTTGTCGGCTTTAAATTCTGGATTGCGATCTGGTCACCCGATTATCAGCGAATTTAACAATATATTACTCCATTAGTTATTCTATTAAAATGTCTCATTGATATATTTGACACATTCATAATCATTACTTTTGCCGGTTCTTTGTGAAAGCTGTAGCCTATGTTATTGGCAGCGTCTCTGGTTACATGAACGTCGCATCAGCGCCAGAACATGGAGATTTTATTTTAGAGAATATCGCACAACCTATTCAATATTCTATAATTAAATAAACTAATCGAATATCAAAAAAATAGTGACTCATCCCTGCATGGAATATCTTGTTTCTTTTCCCAAATCTTCAGTCTCATTCACCCATTTTCTAAAGGTATTATAAACGTTTCTTGGTTCGCTTTTAATTAGGCCTATTATATTCGTATTCTTTACCGTGGTAAAGTAGAAAAACGCTGTAGGACAGATAGCCTACATTTGTAGTTGCATGTCAAATTCTTTTTAACACAGTGCTTGTTATATTAGACATAGGGCGCGAGTTTCAAGCGCGTTTCACACGCGCGGGTGATTTTTAGTTTCACTTTCTCTGGCAGCGCAATCTCAAACATAGCCTAAATATTTCGCCCTTGTGGAGGATAAAATTCGCTCTTCAAACCAATTTACATCAAGTAGAAAACACGAAGATATCATAAAGAGATCGATATCTTCGTGTTTTCCTGCTCGTGTCCCACATCCCTCTCAAAGCGCAGAGTGTATAAATATAAAACAAGTTTTTTTTTTTAAATAACCCCCCAACCACCGCCGGTAGTTGGTCCATTACCGCGGTGGTAAAAAAAAAAAACTTCCACCGTCACAGCCCTAAATATAGGCCTACTAAATAGCCTATAAGATAGCCTTGTTTGAAATTCTATATTGACTGGGTTAAATAGAATCGCATTACTAAAAAGAGACAAAAATACAATTTTCATTGACTAAAACTAGACTAAAATGTCATCAGTTTTCGTCGACTAAAACTAGACTAAATGTCATCAGTTTTCGTTGACTAAAACTAGACTAAAATGTCATCAGTTTTCGTCGACTAAAACTTGACTAGACTAAAAAGAGTATGAATGTGACTAAAACTAATAAAAACTAAAATGACAGCCTGACACAAAGACTAGACTAAAACTAAAATTAAAACAGGCTGCCAAAAACAACACTAGTTGATGGACTCTGCTCCTTCTGTGTTTTGATCATCGCTCTGATTCTGATCCAGATGAAGTCTTTGACAAAAACTTGATTTTCTCTGTTTTTAGCTTTTAGCTTTTTTCAGCGTTTTTTAGTTGAAGAATGCTCAACTTTGGGTAAAACGCAGCGCTCATCACTCACTTTTTACCCAGCCGTCCAATCACAGTGGAGAAGGGGCGGGACAAATACCACACCCACCAACCGCCACATTCTGCTTGTACAACATCAACAGATGACAAGAAGAAGCATAATAACAGAACAAAATAATTTAAAACAAGAGCCAGACCAAATATTTTGTATTATATCAACATTTTAATATAGAAACAACACAGAAACATCTGTGAACATCTTCTCGTCCATGCCTAAAGCTGACAGCAGCCGCCATGCTGATTTGGCAAGAAAAGCCTCTGCAACCTATTTCCACGGGGAACAGCCATGCCTTCCATCCCTTGTCTTTGCACTCTTGGATTAAAGGCTGATATTTCAAGGCCTTCCTCACAGCCCTTCTCCCATGGACACGGTCAGCTTGATTAGGATGATTTTACGGTCTTTGGCTGACCACAGGACGATGTCTGGGACGAAGAGCTGTGTGGACCAACTGCAGCCTCTCTCCGATGTCGACCCTCATTTCCCAAGAGCTCGTGGCTTGCAGCACTTTGGATTTTGCCATGATTGCAAAGGGCCTGTGCCCGGTTGCATAAAGTACCTTAAGTGTAATTTTCCCTTAAAGGGACACTTCACCCATTTGCATTAAGCTTTGTATTGTTAGAAACCCAGTCATATATTATAATAAACGTGGATTTTTCATTAATTTTTCCCTGAGATGGGAGAAATAAGGATTTAAGTGTTTTACTTCCTGCTTATTATGACGTAAAAATCATAATTTTGCGTCATAATAAGCAGGAAGTCACATTTCATTGAAAAGTGTAGAGACTACAAATACTAGCTCCTCATTATTCCAGGGGGCGGGACCCGCTCACGCTACAGGCCTATTACAGATCAGTGGGTGGGACTTCACTTTCTGAAACTAAAAGCAATATCCTCCATCTTGTTTGGAAGCTAAGCTAACAGGCACTGTGGAGCAAGCTGTGAAGATATGACAATAGCGGAGGGTAACGTTACTCAATATGATGTAGAAGAAGAGGATTTCGGAAGTCTGATGCTCGAATCAGGTGTTTGTGGCTACCTTTACAAGCCGCATAGCGAAGAGCAGCCGAGGCAGAAGACCTGCCTGTCACGGACGAGAATCCCAGACTGGCTCGAGCTGGGGGCGGACTGGTGGCGCCGGTGATCTCACTATGCAACTACGAACCGCTACGAACACAGAGATAGAGTCCGTCTGCTGCAAAGAATTTAAACGATGCCAATTTCTCCTGGACGAAATCTCTGAATCAGACGAGGACACGGACGTTTGTGTTGTGAACCATCCTAGTTTCGCACCGCATCTGACTGAACATCCCGGTAACGTAACCATGCAATAATTCACCACTTCGAAAGAAATACAAATGAGGAGTAATTCATTAATGAGTTCGCCAACTAACTAACGTTAGACATTTTGTGTGAAATGAATTTCAAGCTCCGGTGGTAGGTAGCTAGCCTTATGGACGGATGAGTGATTCATATGCTGTTCTGGATTAGTGGGAGTGGCTTGTGCAGCTGTGCAATGTGGTGCATTGTGGGAGTTGTTGTCTTTCATACAAATGCGTCCTGAAGTTACTTTCTTTCTTTCCTCGGTCAAGAAGGCACCAAATTCAAAATTTATTTTACATTTCGACTACATATATGACCCACTTTCAATAAAGATCAATGTTCCCATGGGTGAAATGCTCCTTTAAGAACGCCCTTAGGTTTCCCTTAAACTTAAGGGTGTTGCAAAAAATAACCCTTAAGTGTTACTTAAGGGTTTCTTTAGGTGAAACATCATACACCCTAAGAATTTCCCTTAAGTATCTATTTTTCCCTTAAGTAATCTCTTAAAAAATGTTGCATAAAGCCCCTGAACTGTAATTTTCTTAAGTATAACATAAGGTTTGGAAAACTTCACCTTAAGTGTTACACGGAGCGAGCAGGTTCAGTCCAAGTCTTCTAACGAGACGCGATCAGCCACTTTATATGATGGATCATTTTAATTGTGCAGTTTTTTCACATATAAATAAATAAAGCACATCTTATATGTTCAACGCAGCTTCCGAAACAGAATCATATGGATTACTTTTATGTCTTTCAATAAATGGACAGAAATGATGAGCAAATATCAAAATTTCTTTATTTGTTTCTAAAGATGAATAGACCGACGTGTGGGTGAGTATGATGACAGAATTTTCAATTATGAGTAAACTATCAATTTGAGTTTCTGTCTCATCTGGTCCTTCTCTTTCATATTTGGTTTTCTTTTTTGTTTTCCTTATCCATGGTATGCTGTTTTCTGTGAAACTTACCGCTATCTGTCTTAACAAACAACATGTCCATGGCAGCAATCGAATTTTACTACGGCAAAACCAGGGTCGCTGTCGTGAAACACTTAACGGTTTCCCTTACCTAAGAGAACCGTTTAAGGGATTATATGCAACACCCTTAAGTTATTCTTTTAGCTGAGGGGAAATTACGCCTTAAGTCTCATACTTAAGAGAAAAACTTAAGATGCTTTATGCAACCGGCACTGGCTCCCTCCTTGATGAAGGTGATAGTTTTCCTCTCGTCTGTGCCACCTGGTCTCTTCTTCCACCTCTCTCGCTCTAGTGTGTCGGCGAGGGACAGGAGCACCTTGTCATGGCACCAACTATAGTGGCCTTGGGTTAAAGATGTTTTGAACCCTGACAATATGTGTGCCAGTGTCCCCTTTTGACCACAGAGCTTGCAGCACGGGTCGTCCCTCAACCCCAAGGTGTGCCAGTGAGACGGTGAAAGAAGGGTGTCGTATATGGAGTGTAACAGGAAGGCCACAACTCTGCTCATGTGATCTTACGCTTGGGCAGATCCCATTTTGTCCAAGCTCCCTGGGATGCTTGTTCCACTGCTCTAGACAAATGCCTCGGATCCTCTTGAGCTCGGATTTCTGACTGGACCATGCCTCGCTTGATCTTGTTCTTGCGTTCCCAAACTGTTGGGAATGTGTTGACCCCAGGCCTTGACGTCCTATGCAGAGGTTGCCAAATCCAGTGAGCTTTCGGCCTGTTCAATGACAGCGTTAACTGCCCATTTTTGGCCTGATCTTGTTGTGATACCTACTTGCTTCATCCGGACGTCTTTGGAATTTCTCAGACTTTGCATTTTGCCATCTCGAACTCCCCCACGACAGATGGCAGAGGGAGCTGCAGTTGTGCTGAACGGGTGTAGAGGCCCATCGAAGACAACCTTGGAGGAGTCCCCAACCATCTCTGCAGGTACTTGTTGGTTTTCCTCTCAATGCCTTATACGACTGTTAAGGGGAACTCATAGACAGAGAGGAGCCAAATAAGCCTAGGCAGAAGGCCGTGCTGATAAACCAAGGTTTTGAATGTTCCAGGGAGTCCAGACTTGTCAATGTTCTTCAACCAGTCTTCGGTTTGCAACATTGGCACCATCTTTCAGTGATGCACTGAACCACTTTCCCAAGCACTTTATAGGGCTGTCCTCAATGGGTGGAATGACCTTGCCTTGAACTTGGAGACCAAACTTACTCTTGACTCTGCCCTTCCTGATCACCAGCCTTCTGTACTTCCTGCCCTTAAATGACAACCTTGCCCAAGAGGCTGCCAATACCCATCTCGTTTGGACATGAATCACAGTTGTTATTGTTAGGTCTTCTATGAAACCCCGCAGCACTGGCTGAATAATGCCTGACTCCAAGGCTATGCTTTCCACTACTGTTATAAGAAAGTTCATGCCCATGATAAAGAGGATTGGGGAGATGGTGCATCCCATTGGGATTCCCTTTTGGAGATCCTGCCAACCGGCTGTCCACTGGACTGATGTAAACCTCAGTTTGATCCCTCCTAGATAGCTGGTGATCATTTCTTAAATAGCAACTGGGATGTGGTAAAGGTCGAGTTCGAGCTGGATGAGATCATGTGGGATAGATCCATAGGCATTCCCTAAATCTAACCAGATGACTGTTAGATCGCCTTTCTTCTGTTCGGCCTCTCGGATCAACTGGCTGATCATTGATGTGTGTTCCAGACAGCCTGAAAAGCCTGGGATTCCACCTTTCTAGATGGAAGTATTGATGCAATTATTCTGCATCATGTACTGTAGGTGGTCAACCTTCTTGCTTCAATTTGAGAGTCACATAGATTAGTAACAGAAATTGAGCAAAACCTGAAAGACTTAATTTTGCTTTATTTACATTATTTCTAATCCTAAAGTTTCCAATAAAAAAACATTATGTCATGTGATGTCAGTGTGTGTGGTGTTTTTTCAGCTGTATTTCACGGAGATGCCCGACATGGACGTGTACGTGAGGAGTTACGGCGGCTGGATGCTGTCGATCACGTCTCGACTCCACACACACCTGCTGAGCCGAGCGCTGACCAGAGCCCACGCGCACTTCAACCACACACACCACTACGCCGTGGGCTACGACAGGTCTCGACACACACACACACACACACACACACCTGCTGACCAGAGCCCACGCGCACTTCAACCACACACACCACTACGCCGTGGGCTACGACAGGTCTCGACACACACACACACACACACACACACCTGCTGACCAGAGCCCACGCGCACTTCAACAACACACACCACTACGCCGTGGGCTACGACAGGTCTCGACACACACACACACACACACACACACCTGCTGACCAGAGCCCACGCGCACTTCAAACACACACACCACTACGCCGTGGGCTACGACAGGTCTCGACACACACACACACACACACACACACACACACCTGCTGACCAGAGCCCACGCGCACGACGTGTACGTGAGGAGTTACGGCGGCTGGATGTTGTCGATCACGTCTCGACTCCACACACACACACACACACACACACACCTGCTGACCAGAGCCCACACGCACTTCAACCACACACACCACTACGCTGTGGGCTACGACAGGTCTCGACACACACACACCTGCTGACCAGAGCCCACGCGCACTTTAACCACACACACCACTACGCCGTGGGCTACGACAGGTCTCGACACACACACACACACACACACCTGCTGACCAGAGCCCACGCGCACTTCAACCACACACACCACTACGCCGTGGGCTACGACAGGTCTCCACACACACAGACCCACACACACCTGCTGAGACGAGCGCTGACCAGAGCCCACACGCACTTCAACAACACACAGCTTTATTTCTACAGCACTTTATATAATATAGATTGTTTCTAAGCAGCTTCACAGTAATAAACAGGAAAATAACCTAATCGATGCAAACGTTTCTTATTTATTAAGATGTTTGTGTGCGTGTGTGTCAGTCCTCTGAAGCTGTTGAACAGGCATAACGAGGTGTGGTACGTTGCTGAAGGAGAGCCGGTCTGCGGATCCAAGCCGACTGACGCACACTAAACGGGTAACACAAACTTACGGAGACACATCTGGCTGGAGTTTCACACTGTATTAACTGAATTTCCTTCCTTTACTCTCACAGGAAGCAGATGAACGTTATGAATGTGTGTGTATGTGGCAGAAAACAGACGTCCACAAACACCAGCCTGAATGACACACAGATCTCCTCATATGCTGCAATAGTGAACGTGCAATAACCTGCTTCAGCTCAATAATGGATGTTTTAGTGTTGTGTGCTCATCAATGGCTAATAAACTGAATAACTGCTGACACCTTTGTGTTTGTGTCTTTTCTGGTTTGTGAAATATTGTATTGCTATTGAAAGATTATGTGTATTTTCAGTCATCTTTAGTCAGATGCATTTACATTGTGACTGTGCCTCAGATGTAATCAACTCTGTGTCTGTGAAAGTGTGAACCAATGGTTCATACAGACGTATGGCCAAGAGAAACTGATGGGTGTGAATGACGAAGAAACAACATTGCTCAGTGTAGATCACTCTCCTGTGGGAAACAGTTTTCCTTAGTATGTAGCCTTTTGTCTTCATGTATAATGTTCTGTCACACAGACAGAACTTTGGGTTAAGACTCTTTGAAGGCCGACACGCTAACATCGCTGCTGAAGAACTGTGCTACACTACTACCTTCAATACATTCTTCTCCCCACAAGAACTCTGGTCAAGCTTACTTATTTTATGTGTTAGAGAAATCTAGTACATTGGCAAGCCACCCTAATGACCGCTCAGCCAAATACAGCAAAATTTAACACTTTCATGAATGCGATCAAAGAAACACTTAAAGAGTGGTTTAAAGGGTTTGAGTTTATTGACGCAGCATAAAACACACATCAGGTTTTGATTGGTTGAGCAGCGATGACATCACTCAGACCACGATGACCCTCCAGTGGACTTTATATCTGCAAAACCACACAGATCAAACAGACGGACTGGGTTAAAGCTCTCATCAGTGAAATCACACACACTTTTCTCTCTTTTATGGCATGTGAGAATGTACAACCGTACAGTTTTAGATGCTTCATTCTCAACATTCAAAACTCAATAATATTAATAATGCAATAATTGGAAAAATTATTAAAAGTTTTTTTTTTTTGAAAATTAACAGAAATTTGGTTGTAAATTTAAAAGTAATGCATTACTTTACACATGATTTGAAAAAAGTAATCTGAATACGTAACTCACATTACTTGTAATGCATTACCACCAACAGTGGTAGCAGGGTTATTATAGAAAATATTAATCAAATTAAATATTTAAACTTATTTTATTTTAGCTAGTCCACAAATATGAAAATAAAAAGCTAATTCAAAATATCACTATAACTATAACAGTATATCAGTGATGGTATAATAACACTGGCCTGTAGTAACTGCAGCACTCTTTATACTGAACATTTATTGACATTACAGATCAGCTGAAGACCTCAAAACTATAATTAGTAGCAGATAAATGTAAAATGACATCAGCACTGTGAATATTGGAGGAGACGCACACGGAAGAGTATGATTTCATGCAGTAGTAACTTTCAACACATTTATAAGACATTTTCAGGCACAAATTATCCAGATCTGATATAAACGGATTGTACCTCAGCTGCTGTAGCTCCGCCCACTGAAGCCACAACATCTGTTACAGCTCCGCCCACTGAAGCCACAACATCTGTTACAGCTCCGCTCACTGAAGCCACAACATCTGTTACAGCTCCGCCCACTGAAGCCACAACATCTGCGTTAGCTCCGCCCACTGAAGCCACTACATCTGCGTTAGCTCCGCCCACTGAAGCCACAACATCTGCGTTAGTTCCGCCCACTGAAGTCACTACATCTGCGGTGGATTGAATTGAACTTTGAACATTTAAATGCAATAATAAACAATACACAAAGTAAACAACTTTTTCAAGTGCAAATGAACACAAGTCTTTAAATATTTGGTGTTATTTCATAAACATCAGAGCGAAAACAAAAACCTGAAAGGCTGTTTGAAAACGTGACTTTTTTTCGACTCCACAAACGGAATGTTGCACAGCCTGTTTTGTTAAACATTTAAATTTAACTGGACTATGGAAAATAAACAAACATTCTAAAAATCTAAACAATTTAAGAAAAAAAAAATTTACCTAGAATTATTCACAGTATTTTCAAGTGTCCATCATAAGAAGAAATTTAGAAATTATAACAAAAAACTTAAATGATATAATTATGAATTAAACTTATGTCATAATTGTGAATTTATTAGTCATTTCATCTCATAATTATGACTTACTTTAGTATGTCACAATTTAGATTTTTTGCAATCTCATAATTTAGGATGTCATAATTTTTTACTTTTTGTCAACTTGTCGACTTGTCATAATTATTACTATTTTAGTCATTTAAGTTTTTTTTCATCGGTTGAAAAATAATGACAAGTCGAAAAATTATGACAAGTTGAAATTGAAAAAAAGTCAAAATTATGACTGTTGGAATTTTTTTTTGGAATTATGACAAAAACTTATTAAATGACAAAAATAATAATTTACTAATAATACATTTTAAGTCATTTGTTTTTTGTCATAATTCCAACACTTCATCTAATGATTATGACTTAGTATGTAATATTTTTTTTATTTTTTGTCAATTTCGACTGGTCATTATTTTTTTGACCTGTGTCATAATTATTAAATTTTAAGTCATTTGTTTTTTTGTCATAAATCCAACATTTCATCTCATAATTATGACTTAGCATGTCATAATTTTGACTTTTTGTCAATTTCGACTTGTCATAATTTTTCGACTTATGTCATAATTATAACTTTTTAAGTCATTTTACTTTTTTTGTCATAATTCCAACATTTCATCTCATAATTATGATTAAGTATGACTCTATGTTGCGTAGCATCCCTCACCTGCAGAGACCGATGTCACCGCTTCGCTGTACAGGACCTTTGCTTGATACACCGCAGGAACAGTTATGCTGAAGCCGGTGAACTCTCCGGCGCCCTCTAGCAGGGCTTTATAGGTGCTGATCTCGTGCTCCAGCTGCACTTTGGTGCTCAGCAGCAGCTGATAGTCGCGGCTCTGTTGCATTGCACTCTCGCGCACTGACATTAGCTCCCCCTCCAGGCCGCCGGCCAGCTGACTCAGAGAGAAGATCTGAGCCTGATACTGAGCCTGAAGCTCCACCAGACGCTGCTCCACACTCCCCTTCTGCAGCAGCACAGGCACAACACATTACACTACACTACAACAGTGTTCAGAAGGTCATCATTTAAACATAGCATTTCATAATTGTGATGTTTTATGCCATAATTTGGAAGTCATATTTTAAACTTAGCATGTCATAATCTTTCACGTTTTATGCCATAATTTTGAAGTCATAATTTAAACTCAGTATGCTTTATGCCATAATATATTGTAAGATGTAATTTGATCCTGTGATCGAAGCGGAATTTTCAGCATCATTACTCCAGTCTTCAGTGTCACATGATCCTTCAGAAATCATTCTAATATGATGAGTTGATGCTCAAGAAACATTTCTCATTAATATCAGTGTTGAAAACAGTTCATTTGTTTGTGGAAACGGTGATATATTTGATGTTTTAAGTGATTATTTCCACTTTGCATGTCATGATTTTAGGTTTTTAAGTCCATTCGATTTAGCATGTCAGAATTTTGACCTAAAAGGAACGCAAGCAAAACGTCAAACATATTTTGGTAGGACATTTGTGTAAGCCAAGTAAATACATCTGACAAATAAATAAAATAATTTCACAGAGGTGTTCCTATAAATTACTCTACTGTTTGTTTGTAGTGTAAAAGTTCAAAGAAGTCTCTTCTGCATACCAAGGTTGCATTTATTTGATCAAAAATAGTGAAATGTGAATATATAGTAAGATGTAATTAGATCCTTATGTAAATTTCTACTTGTCATAATTTTGACAGTATGTTTAAATTTTGGCTGTTTATTTAATCATTTCGACTTAAGTTATAATTTCGAAAGCATGTCTGAATTTGGACTTATGTCAATTTCTATTTGTCATAATTTTAACAGTATGTCTGAATTTTGACTTATGATGTCAATTTCAACTTGATTTCAGCAGTATGTCAATATTGGCTTTTGACAATTTCGACTTAAGTCATAATTTAGAATTTTTATGTTATCATTCAGACTTTTTGAAGCCATAATTTGAATTTAGCATGTCATAATTTTCACGTTTGTTGCCATAATTTTGAAGCCATCATTTAAACTTAATGTATCATAATTTGGATGTTTTATGCCATAATTTTGAAGTCATATTTTAAACTTAGAATGTCATAATTTTGAAGTCATAATTTAAACTTAGCATTTCATAATTCTGATGTTTTATGGCATAATTTTGAAGTCATATTTTAAACTTAGCATTTCATAATTCTGATGTTTTATGCTATAATTTCTAAGTCATATTTTAAACTTAGTATGTCATCATTTTGATGTTTTATGCCATAATTTTGAAGTCATATTTTAAACTTAGCATGTCATAATTTTGACGTTTTATGCCATAATTTTGAAGCCATAATTTAAACTTAGTATGTTTTATGCCATAATTTTGAAATAATTTGATAAAATTAGCATTTCATAATTGTGATGTTTAATGCCATAATTTTGAAGCCATAATTTAAACTTAGTATGTCATTTTGATGTTTTATGCCATCATTTTGAAGTCATAATTTAAACTTATTTGTTTTATGCCACAATTATGAAGTCATACTTTAAACATAGCATTTCATAATTGTGATGTTTAATGCCATAATTTTGAAGCCATAATTTAAACTTAGTATGTTTTATGCCATAATTTTGAAATGATTTTATAAACTTAGCATTTCATAATTGTGATGTTTTATGCCATAATTTTGAAGCCATATTTTAAACTTAGTATGTCGTAATTTTGATGTTTTATACCATCATTTTGAAGTCATAATTTAAACTTAGTATGTCATTTTGATGTTGTATGCCATCATTTTGAAGCCATCATTTAAATTTAGTATGTTTTATGCCATAATTCTGAAGTCATACTTTAAACTTAGCATTCCATAATTTTGACGTTTTATGCTATAATTTTAAAGCCATAATTTAAACTTAGTATGTTTTATGCCATAATTTTGAAATCATATTTTAAACTTAGCATTTCATAATTGTGATGTTTTATGCCATAATTTTGAAGTCATAATTTAAATTTAGTATGGCATTTTGATGTTCTATACCATAATTTTGAAGTCATAATTTAAACTTAGTATGTTTTATGCCATAATTTTGAAGTCATATTTTAAACTTAGCATTTCATAATTTTGGATGTTTTATGCTATAATTTTGAAGTCATAATTGAAACTTAGTATGTCATAATTTTGATGTTTTATGCCATCATTTCGAAGACATATTTTAAATTTAGCATGTCATAATTTTGACGTTTTATGCTATAATTTTAAAGCCATAATTTAAACTTAGTATGTTTTATGCCATAATTTTGAAATCATATTTTAAACTTAGCATTTCATAATTGTGATGTTTTATGCCATAATTTTGAAGTCATAATTTAAATTTAGTATGGCATTTTGATGTTCTATACCATAATTTTGAAGTCATAATTTAAACTTAGTATGTTTTATGCCATAATTTTGAAGTCATATTTTAAACTTAGCATTTCATAACTTTGGATGTTTTATGATTTAATTCTGAAGTCATAATTTAAACTTAGTATGTCATAATTTTGATGTTTAATTAATGCCATCATTTTGAAGTCATAATTTAAACTTAATATGTCATAATTTGGATGTTTTATGCCATCATTTTGAAGACATATTTTAAATTTAGCATGTCATAATTTTGACGTTTTATGCCATAATTTTGAAGCCATAATTTAAACTTAGTATGTTTTATGCCATAATTTTGAAGTCATATTTTAAACTTAGCATTTCATAATTTTGGATGTTTTATGCTATAATTCTGAAGTCATAATTTAAACTTAGTATGTCAAAATTTTGATGTTTAATGCCATAATTTTGAAGCCATTATTTAAACTTAGAATGTTTTATGCCATCAATTTGAAGTCATAATTTAAACTTAATATGTCATAATTTGGATGTTTTATGCCATCATTTTGAAGACATATTTTAAATTAAGCATGTCATAATTTTGACGTTTTATGCTATAATTTTAAAGCCATAATTTAAACTTAGTATGTTTTATGCCATAATTTTGAAGTCATATTTTAAACTTAGCATTTCATAATTTTGGATGTTTTATGCTATAATTCTGAAGTCATAATTTAAACTTAGTATGTCATAATTTTGATGTTTAATGCCATAATTTTGAAGCCATTATTTAAACTTAGTATGTTTTATGCCATCAATTTGAAGTCATATTTTAAACTTAGCCCAGGGAGGGCGGCCCGTCCTGGGCCAGATTCAGATTTGGCCGCCACCGCTGCATCTCCGACTGGAGCCGAGACGGTTCTAAAATGCACCGTCGGGGTCTTGTCGAGGAGGGGACAACGCTCTGCTCGGACAATGAACACGGATCAGAGAACCATGGTGGTCAGACCAGGGGCGAATGGCCTGGCTCAGCCCAGAGAAAGTGCACTTTGTGCGGGCGAGACTTCCAGTAAACGCGGGTCTGGTTTGGAACCAGGGTGCCAGGGTGTGCATCCCGGGGAAGGTGCATCATCCTGGGAATACTAAGGGTGAATGACACACTTGAGGAAATTCACCTGTGTGTGTTTGTGTGTGTGTGTGTGTGTGTGTGTATGTACCTCCATCAGGAAGGACTCCAGCTGTGTCTGCAGGCTCATGGTGAGTTTGTGGTTGTCTGTGATCTCTGAGCTTCCGCTGATGGTTGTCTCAGTAAACAGCGTCGCCTCCTCCTGCTTCTTCTCCACCTGCACCACAGCATCAGCGTCAGTAAAACACACCGAGCTTATGTGTGTGTGTGTGTGTGTGCGTACCTGTCTGGTGTACCAGCTCTCCAGCTCTCTGCGGTTCTTCTCGATGAGCATCTCGTACTCTGAGCGGATCTCTGCCAGCACTCGGGACAGATCCGTGCTCTCGACCTGCTTCACATCCACCGTAACCGTGCCGACCATCTGATCTCGCAGCGACACCATCTCCTGAACCACAGGGCAAAGGTCATCAGACAATTTACTTCACTTGTCTGAACCACCACTGATGTTTCACTTGATGAAAACTTACTTAAGCTGGACTGCTATATTTTCTTCTGGAACAAACTTTGTTGCATTATTTTCCTGTTATCTCTGTAAAGCTGCTTTGAAACAATCTGTGTATTAAAAAGCGCTATATAAATAAAGCTGACTTGACAACAGTTTTTTAAAGATGCCTGGAATTGTGGTTTGTGGCTTTTAATTCATGTTTATCAGTTCGTCTACATGCTAGTGCACTACTAACCCTAACAAGTAAGCAACATTTTTAAATTCTAATTTTTAAAAACAAATTTTCTTTTCTGGTAAAACAGAATCCTGTTGTACTTGTAAAGAAATTTTTGTCCTAACTACAACCTGCCAATGATTTAAATAAAACTTTTTTTTTATATATATATAATATAATATCATTTATACTTTATACTTTATTTATACATATATATGTATAAAATAACCTTATATATAAAAAAAATCTTATAATTTATTCTAATTTTATATATATATATATATAATGTAATAAATTATTATACTATTCTATAATACAGTGTATAACAATACAGTATTATAACCTATTATAATAAATAATAGAATATATATTATGATGAATAATCATGATAATTTTGTTACAATAACAAGGCTGTAACATAAACTGCAGGGTATTTTATTTTACATTGTATAAGTGCTGCGTCATCTTTTCAATAGTACAATCACACTTCAACATGGGAGCGGAAACATCAGATGAGCTCTTTGCCTTTATTTAAAGGGATATTTTAGGAGCCAGTCTACAGGAGTGAGGCGAAACACGGAGGCACTGACACAAGTGTGTTTATCTGCATGTGCTTTTAGCACCGAAATCATTAAACAATTCTGCACATCAGTGCAAAGACACCCAAAGACCCTGCGTTTGCGGAAGAAACTGTGTTCTCACCTCCTGCTGCAGTTTCTTGAGAGCGGTGCGCTCCTCGCTCAGGCCCGTGAGCTCCTGCCGCAACACACTGTTGGTGGAGTCGTACTCTTTCTTCAGGGCCTTCAGACCTGCGATGTCTCTCTCCACAGACTGTCGCATGGACAGCTCCGTCTCGAACCTGCACCACACGGGCAAATTATCATAAACATAAGCTTATAATAGCTTACGATAAACAGAATGTTATCCTGCAGTGGTGTGGACACTGATATAGTTATCGTTATAGTTATCGTGCATTGGTGTGGACACTTATATAGTTATCGTTATAGTTATCGTGCATTGGTGTGGACACTGATATAGTTATCGTTATAGTTATCGTGCATTGGTATGGACACTTATATAGTTATCGTTATAGTTATCGTGCATTGGTGTGAACACTGATATAGTTATCGTTATAGTTATCGTGCATTGGTATGGACACTTATATAGTTATCGTTATAGTTATCGTGCATTGGTGTGAACACTGATATAGTTATCGTTATAGTTATCGTGCATTGGTGTGGACACTTATATAGTTATCGTTATAGTTATCGTGCATTGGTGTGAACACTTATATAGTTATCGTTATAGTTATCGTGCATTGGTGTGGACACTGATATAGTTATCGTTATAGTTATTGTGCATTGGTGTGGACACTGATATAGTTATAGTTATCGTGCATTGGTGTGGACACTTATATAGTTATCGTTATAGTTATCGTGCATTGGTGTGGACACTTATATAGTTATCGTTATAGTTATCGTGCATTGGTG
This sequence comes from Rutilus rutilus, assembly GCF_951802725.1. Classification (NCBI taxonomy): domain Eukaryota; kingdom Metazoa; phylum Chordata; class Actinopteri; order Cypriniformes; family Leuciscidae; genus Rutilus; species Rutilus rutilus. The sequence goes on from NC_140210.1 coordinate 59,010,963, forward strand.
TGAACACTTATATAGTTATCGTTATAGTTATCGTGCATTGGTGTGGACACTGATATAGTTATCGTTATAGTTATCGTGCATTGGTGTGAACACTTATATAGTTATCGTTATAGTTATCGTGCATTGGTGTGAACACTTATATAGTTATCGTTATAGTTATCGTGCAGTGGTGTGGACACTTATATAGTTATCGTTATAGTTATCGTGCATTTGGTGTGAACACTGATATAGTTATCGTTATAGTTATCGTGCATTGGTGTGGACACTTATATAGTTATCGTTATAGTTATCGTGCATTGGTGTGGACACTGATATAGTTATCGTTATAGTTATCGTGCATTGGTGTGGACACTGATATAGTTATCGTTATAGTTATCGTGCATTGGTGTGGACACTGATATAGATATAGTTATCGTTATAGTTATCGTGCATTGGTGTGGACACATATAGTTATCGTTATAGTTATCGTGCATTGGTGTGGACACTGATATAGATATAGTTATCGTTATAGTTATCGTGCATTGGTGTGGACACTGATATAGATATAGTTATCGTTATAGTTATCGTGCATTGGTGTGGACACATATAGTTATCGTTATAGTTATCGTGCATTGGTGTGGACACTGATATAGATATAGTTATCGTTATAGTTATCGTGCATTGGTGTGGACACATATAGTTATCGTTATAGTTATCGTGCATTGGTGTGGACACTGATATAGATATAGTTATCGTTATAGTTATCGTGCATTGGTGTGGACACTTATATAGTTATAGTTATCGTTATAGTTATCGTGCATTGGTGTGGACACTAATATAGTTATCGTTATCGTTATAGTTATCGTTATCGTGCATTGGTGTGGATACTAATATAGTTATCATCATCGTTATAGTTATCGTTATCGTGCATTGGTGTGGATACTAATATAGTTATCGTTATCGTTATAGTTATAGTTATCGTTATCGTGCATTGGTGTGGACACTAATATAGTTATTCTAGTTATCATTATAGTTATCGTGCATTGGTGTGGACACTAATATAGTTATCGTTATCGTTATAGTTATCGTTATCGTGCATTGGTGTGGACACTAATATAGTTATTCTAGTTATCATTATAGTTATCGTGCATTGGTGTGGACACTAATATAGTTATCGTTATCGTTATAGTTATCGTTATCGTGCATTGGTGTGGACACTAATATAGTTATTGTTATCGTTATAGTTATCGTTATCGTAATGGCTCAGTGATGAGTATTGTATTTATAATTTAGTATAAACCTAAGTGCACAATGATACAACGTATCCAAAGAGCTTTTGAAAAGAGCAAAGAGAAATATTGTTATTGTCCGCTGTTGTGGACACTGATATAGTAATCGTTATTGGTGTGAATGGATCTTTACCTGTGCTTTACAGTGACTGAAAATGTCTTTGAATGAAACTAAACTGAGCAGCTGATGCTGCATTACCAGCTCAAACTCACTTCATTCTGAAATCATCGGCGGCCAGTTTGGCGTTGTCCACGTCTAAAGCGATGCGCGTGTGCTCCTGAATGAGAAGCAGAAGCTGGAGGAGAAAACAGAAGCAAACCAGCAGAAATTATCACATACTTTTATCGCTATTTGCTATTGTGGTAACACTTTACAATAAGGTTTATTAGTGTCATGTAGTGTGTTGTCGAGAGGCCTGGGAGAAGTTTAGGAAGTCTCAGTACAATGGAGTGGTTTTCAAAATGCCAGTTGTGGTTTATTTTAGAAGCTGCATTTCACAAGGTGCAGTCCACATAGTACTAAAAAAAAAAAAAATGCTGTGAGCAGCAAAACTGGCCCTAAACAATGCCTAGTGGCACATCCACAAAAATATCAGCATGTCTCACCTCAGACATGTTCAAGCGTTTGCACAGTGTACACTGTAAAAAAATTGTAACACTCCCAAAACAAAAATTTCAATTGACCGATAACATCTAAATTTTTCAATTGGCCCAAGTGAAAATCTGTACATTTAATTTTAGAATTTACAGAATTTCACTTGGGCCAATTGAAAAATTTAGATGTTATCGGTCAATTGAAATTTTTGATTTGGGAGTGTTACAAATTTTTTACAGTGTACACAGGATGCAACATTTCCCCTCAAACATGCTCAGGCCTACCTTTCCCCGTAACACTCATCACTGAATTCCACAGCAAAACACTGGCACCTAAATAATATAACTAACGTTCAAGAACTCATTTCTGACATGCAATAATCATAATACAAACATACATAACATACAACCACAAACTCAAACATTTAACACCTCATAGCACTCGTTGAACACTTTATGTTGGTATTGTCCATCCACATATAGATTGTCAACATACAATACATAGTAAACTATTCCTGCAATCAGCACACCAAGTAAATTCTAAATAGTACTAGGCTGGCACTCTAGTGATGATGTCGTTGACCTGGTTCATCATCACAATTAGTTAACATTAGTAAATGTATTAACTAACATGAACTAACAATGAGCAATACAGTATTTATTGATCTTTCCTTAATGTTAGTTAATAAAAATCCAGCTGTTCATTGTTTGTTCATGTTAGTTCACAGTGCATTAACTAATGTTAACAAATACAACCTTTGACTTTAGTAACGTATCAGTAAATGTTGAAATTAATATTAACTAAGATTAATAAATGCTGAACAAGTATTGTTCATTTTTAGTTCATGTTAACTAAGGTAGTTAACTAATGAACCTTATTGTAAAGTGTTACCGCTATTGTTATACTGTATATTTCTTTGTATTGTCATTACTTGTTTTGTGAAGCTATATTTCATTGGTAATATTGCATGTAAGCCTAAAAACAACAGAGATTGACAGAAACGCACCTTCTCCCGCAGTGGCTTGATCTGGATCTCGTAGGGCTCCAGGTTGGCGCTGCTCCGGACTCGGTGGACGGTAAACGAGCGGAGCTTCTCATGGAGCTCCAGGTTCGTGGTCTCCAGGCGCTTGACCTTCTCCAGATACGTCGCGAGACGATCGTTCAGAACCTGCAGCTGCTGTTTGTCATTGACGATGTTGGACACGGCTTCTGAGAAAGAGCCCGAGACGGCCCTGAAATTGGCCCCGACGTGACCTCCACCTGCGGCCGAGAGAGAGCTTCCAACCGTTCTCAACCCCCCCGAGAGAGAACCTACACCCACCCCCAATCCTGACCCAAAACCTGACCCAAATCCTGACCCAGACCCAAATCCTGACCCAGACCCAAATCCTGATCCAGACCCAAATCCTGACCCGGACCCAAACCCTGACCCAGAGCCAAACCCTGAACCTGCACCGGACCCGAAGCCCGACACAGATCCGGATCCAAACCCTAACCCAGCCGACTGACTTCCGAAGCTGGAGAAACTAACCGGAGCCTTTGAGCGGCTAGTGGAGAGAGACCTGCTGGAGAAGTGCTGAGCTCTGCTGAACGACATGTCGGCGGTGAAGAGACGCGAGACGGTGATGATACAGAGGTGTGTGATGATACACCTATGATGGCAGAGCTGTGTGTGGTGCAGGACGGTGGTGAAGCCCATGGTTTATAGCTGGCCTTCATGTGCGCCACTCCCTCAGTGACGACGGGCCCCGGGGACAAAACCGTTTCTAGAAATTATGACATGCAAATGTTTAAAAGAGCTCTTTGATGACATGAGAAAAGTGAAGAAACATCTCTGAGGAAGAGCTGAATTCATGTCTAGTTAGTAGGGGTGTAACACTATATCGTGTCACAATATATCACAATACAAAAATGCAATAATATGTATTGTGCAGTGTGACAATATTTATTTTTTGACTTACTAAAAAATGGTTACAGGTAACAATACTTGACAAATACACATGGCAAACATGAGGGCTTAAATACAATGAAACAAAGAACCAATCAGAACATGACACATAAGACAAGAGAAGCACTAGACATGATGGCAAGGGAATCACATGACAAGACAGTGACAAGAAACATGAAACAATAACCAAAACTAGACATTACAGATCCCCCACTCTATGGGGGGCTCCTGACGCCCAACAAAAATCTAAACTAGACATAGCAAGAAAGTTCAGGGGGCCATGGCGAATTGGCTTCCGCGGCCAGTACGGCCAGGGATATATGGCACCCACCCAAAATTTTCTGAGGCTGAGCTATGGGGTTGTGGACTGGAACGGGCTCACGGGTTCCTTCTGGACGCTGGTCAGGGGCTGGAGTGGATGCATGTTTGGCCCACACACACAAGATAGCCATGGCCACAATTGTCCGTAACTGACTCAGGTGTGGCGGCCATCTCGGCTGTGGGCTCTGGAACGGCGGTCATCTTGACAGAGGGCTCTGGAACGGCGGCCAACTTGGGACGAGACTCTGAAGCAGTGGCTCTAGAGGGGCAACCATCTTGGAAACGAGACTCTGAAATGGCGGCCATCTTGGGACGAGACTCTGGAATGGCGGCCAACTTGGGATGAGACCCTGAAACAGTGGCCATCTTGGGACTAGACTCTGAAACGGTGGCCATCTTGGGACGAGACTCTGAAACGGTGGCCATCCTGGGACGAGACTCTGAAACAGTGGCCATCTTGGGACGAGACTCTGAAACGGTGGTCATCTTGGGACGAGACTCTGAAACGGTGGTCATCTTGGGACGAGACTCTGAAACAGTGGCCATCTTGGGACGAGACTCTGGAACGGCGGCCATGACATGAAGTGGCTGAGGTTTAGAGGATACTTTGGGATTGTGGGGCTCCTCAGTAAATGACAAACTGATCAATAAAAGGGCAAAGTCAATATATTCCTCAAGAGTCACTGGGAGGTTGCTATCCGGCATTAGATAGTTCAAAACGTCATTAAGTCAATTTCTGAAAATGCCCTTAACAGCAGTGACATTAAAATCTACCTGAGAGCAAAGTCCACAAAACTCCTCCACATAACTCTCAATGGCTTGGTCACCTTGGCGGAGACCCAGGAGACAAACTGCTGGGTTCAAGTATTCTGTAACAGTCCACTGCAGGCCAGTTGATAGAACCCAAGTGCAGCTTTATTTCCCAAACATGATCAAACATAAAACAAAGACTTGGCCTGACTTTTTCATGGCTTGAAAAACATGGACTTACCAAACAGTGGTTACAGGTAACAATACTTGACAAAGACAATAGATAGATAGATAGATAGATAGATAGATAGATAGATAGATAGATAGATAGATAGATAGATAGATAGATAGACAGATAGACAGATAGATAGATAGATAGATAGATAGATAGATAGATAGATAGATAGATAGATAGATAGATAGATGAGGTATGGTGACCTTGTCATTTTTTATAAAAGACACAATCTGACACGTTCAGGAGCTGAAATAATATCTCGATGTCTGAGAGTCCCACGTCACTCTCACAAACCCTCGAGCACTAATGCTGGAGGTTCTTCTGTTTTTCATGATCTGCTCATTAAACATGCAAATGAATCATCGCTGTGAGGATTAAACAAAACTGTGAACGCTCAGAGTGTGTGAACCGCGTCTGTCAGGATTCTCATCAGCATTGGGTACAAAGTGGAAAAAAAGGGTGGTAAAAACACCTTTTTCGAAGATCAAATTACATAAAACATATAAAAACTCACCAATTAGGCCTATTGCATTCCTTATGCACAGCAATGTGGGCATCTAGTCAAGAAAACAAGACCGGTCAGACACAAACTGAACATTTACATTGAACATTATATATGTGAAATTCAGGAATCATTCCTTTGCTGTCAGTCACTCACAGAAACAGTGGAGTTGAATTGTTAGAAATGATTTTATTGATCTACATGTTCACATAAAATCATCAGTATCATCATCATCATCATAGAACAGGAAAACACACAGTCAAACATGATGTCAAAACTCAAAAAACAGCCTTTCACATACATACACACACTCCCTCTCACTCACTCTCTCTCTCTCACACACACACACACCAGCGCTGTATGAATATGATGGAGGTTTAATGGCTTTTTAATACTGATCCAGGATCAGGTTCTCAGGACTGTGACCCACTGATCCACATGCAGCTCAGAGACTCTGTTCAACAGAGTCAGACATCAGATCACATGATGCCTCAGTCTTTGGACAGGAGAGTCATCTACTCCACACAGATTCAGCACACGAGGAGAGACTGATGCAGCAATATAAAAGAGAACAAGTGTTCGCAGCAGGAGATCTCTAAAATCGCCCAGCCAGTCGGAGAATAGATAAAACCCTCAGCAGCGATTCTCACTAAAACTACAGTTCCACTAGACTGAGATTCTAAAGTCTGTATCTATAAGAGCAAAGAATATAGAGCATAAAAATCAGAGAGAAAAAGTGCTCAGTTGGTGTAACCGTCAAGAGATATCTGGACCGAACCGAACGTTCACATGCAAACATGAGCGTGAAAACCTTTAGTAGCGTGAAAACCTCAGGGCTCGTCTTCAGGGTTCATCTGTCGTCATGCAGAGTCAGAAAACATGAGAGGGGCTTTTGGTGATCATAAAATTAATCACAGAGACTGTCTGTGTCGTGTTTAGTGCTGGTAAGGTGTTTATTTAGAGGAATGGCACTTATAGTGGGTCTATCGGAGGGGTTTAAGGTTCGTTCACACCAACAACAATAACTAAGTTTTAAACAATCGCTGTAACTATGAGAATAGCGAGGTCCACACCTTGGCGATAATGGCACAGAGGAAATATATCACTTTCAGAGTGAATGTTTACAGCTGATGAACGTTAAAAACATTGACAGCCAATCAGAATCCATCCTGCTTTAAAGAGCACAAGCATTTTAAAGAGACAGACGACAAAACTGCAACGTGCTTATAATAAACAGAACGATATCATCTATTGGTGTGGCCGCTAATATAGTTATCATTAGAATTATCAGTATAGTTATTGTCCATTTAAGTGTATGCTTATAATGTTATATTTATTGTTCTTGGTGCGAACAGGTCTTTATTATGGTGGGAGTGGTTTATTTTGGTGGGTGTGGCCTATTTGGGTGTGGCTACTTTTTTGGGCGTGCCGTGTTTCTTAGCGTGCCAGAGATGTGCGGGGATAGTGAAAGCGTCGACGCTCATACTCAATGTACGAGACGGAAGAGTATTAAACTGTTTCCTGTCGGAGCTGTATTTATAAATGGCTTCCACGGCCGTGGAGGAAATGACACGCGGGCCGACGCCGCAGAGTCGTTGCAGCTCCTCCGATTGGCCGTCGAGGGTGTAGATGGCGCGGAACTGACAGTTGGAATCACGCAGGAGAATCAGGAAGTGGCTGGCGGAGCTCTTCTCCATCTCCTAGAGACAAAAAGGAACTGTCAGAATGTGAAAGTCATGACTGTAGAGTAAGATGAACAGTGACGCACCTCTACAATCTTGTTTTTCTGGGATTCGTTGACCTTGCCAGCGAGGCAGCAGCGTGAGAGCGCGTTGTGAATGATGAACTTGTTGGATTTAAAACTGGGTTCCTTAAATAATTTAGGACCTAAAACAGGAGATAAAACTGACTGTGAGTGAAAACCACACAGATCAAATAAGGTACTGACTAATAAGGTACTGACTACAGCCATTAAATAAGGTACTGACTACAGCCATCAAATAAGGTACTGACTACAGCCATCAAATAAAGTACTGATTACAGCCATCAAATAAGGTACTGACTAATAAGGTTATGCCTACAGCCATCAAATAAGGTACTGACTACATCTTTTCAAATCAGGTCAAACCGCTTTGTCTTCATACATAAACCTGTTCTACACAGTGCAGTTAAACCACTATGACTTAATATGATTATAAAATTGGCTTGACAAAGTCAACATACTTTAAAGAGTACTTAAACATTACTAGACAGCATCAGACTACTTTCAGTTTGCTCTGACTTTTATGCCCATTAGAGTTCAAACTAGCCTTGAGTGGTTCGTGACTTCACAAACCTCCTTTAGTTGTAATTATTTTCAAATGTGGAAACTGATCACAAAAACAACAATCGGCTCTTTACCTGTGTATTCTGGGAGTGAGGCTGGAGAGGAGGCATTGAAGGCTTGTTCCCAGTCTCCATTCTGATTGGCCGGTTTCCCTGATGACATCACCTTTGAGGGCGACTCTGAACGACTGAGTTGGTGGATGAGAGAGAAAGTGTTGAAGTAAAGACAGGGATGTATGGAAGGGAGATGACGAAAACATGGCTGAGCAGCAGGGTACAGTACCTTGCTGGTTTTTCAGTTGGTAGAGATCGTCCATCTTTCTGGTTAGCTACAACTGCATGAGAAAACACATCTGGTTTTTAGGGCATGATAGTGAAATCTTTCTGCACCACTAGCACAACCAAACAGAACTGTTTTCAAACCCAATCTCCATTCATTGATTGAGCATGTTGCAGTTTCGTTCATACAGGCAGATCGTAATTCTGTTTGGTGACAAGATACTTGTGATGTGTGTGGTTACCTGTTCTGTTCTTCCCAGGTGAGCGTGTGTGAGTGATCTCATGGTTGTTGTGCGGTTTGTGTGTGTGCTGTTTTTTGCCACTGTGCTTTGCTGGTTTCTGTCTGAGAACCTTTCCTAGATCAGCCATTATCTTCAGCTGGTGGCGCCTTTCATACTCCGCCTGTGTGAACGCTCCCCGACGCAGGGGTGTTCCAGGGGGCGTGGCCTTTGAAGGAGGGGGTGGGGTGTATGAGGTGGGCAGTGACTGTGAAAGCGGAGGAGTTTGAGAAGGTTGCAGGTCATCCACAGAAACCTGTTGACTGTAGGAGGAAGCAGAGGTAAGCAAGTCCTGAATGCAGGTCCCGAATGAGAGGGTTTGGATATTTGGGTGTTCTTACCTGTTCTCAGGGTCTTGCCCGCATCTTGTCCGTTTCTTGATCTCTTGCGCTCGTCTTTGCTGCCGCTCCAATAGCAGAGTCCTTTTCAGGGCCATCTCCTCCTCCGAGAGACCCTCCTCCTGAATGCCCACAAATACACATGTTAAAAACACCTCTGACATGTATCATCAACCAAACCACATGCAGACCTTCACACACACCTTGAAGAACACATCGAGTCCCAGCCTGCTCTCATTCTCTGTCTGGTCACTCATGGAATCCGATGAGAATATTTCTGCACCCTGTTCCAGATCTGTGTCGTCTCCCACCGTCCCCGCACCCTCTGTCTCATCTTTCACCAGAGCGCTGCTGAGGAGCATGTCGCTTTCAAACGAGCACTCTGACGGGGCTCCCGAACTGCTCCCACCGCCTAAGAGTTCAGCTGGGAGCGCAGACGGAGGTCCGGCCTCAAGCTCCAGGGTGAAGATCGGAGTGTGATGCTCGCTGGAGCCTGATTCTGATGTGCTCTCTTGAGGCCGAGTAAATTGCAGCGGAGAGTCATGAGGTGTGCGTGGACTTCCGAATCGCAGTGAGGAGCAAGTCTGCACCTGACACTGGCTCGGAGAGACTCGCCGCAGATGGGGAAGCGTGTCTACGTTCTGTGGGGGAGTTAGGACACGTGTGAGAGGCTGGAAGCCGAGTTCTGTGGGGCGGGAGGGACGTTGACGTTTGGGGCTCTTAGGAGTAGCTCCATGGGATCTGCGTGGAGCAGATGATGCTGAGCTTTTAGGGGATCTTGGTGTGTCAGAAGCTTGTGCAGAGCGTGAAGGAGATCTAGAGGGTGAAATGATACGGGTGGAGTCTCTGGAAAGATGAGGGGATTTAGGACCAGCTGGGATGACCCAGGCCTTACTGGAGGCAGGTGTCTTATTTGAAGAGGTGTTTTTCGGAGAACTTAGAGTTTTCTTTCCCATGAGTCTTTGCTGCTGTTCTGTAAGGAGCTGCATGTCCCTTTGTAGGGTCTGTAGGGTGGAGCTTAGCTTAGCTACTGCCTCATTATATTCCTCCAATGGAGGCTCTTTCTCCACCTCTTTCTTTGTATCAACAGAGAAGGTCACCTGTTTCTCCAGTTTAGGCGGGGATACTACATCGCTGGTGTTCTCCTTCTGTTCCCCATCCTTTTCTTTCTTATTCTCCTCCAGTTTCCTCTTCTCCTCCTCCTTCTCTTTGTCCTCCTCTTGTTGAAGCTGTTGCTCCATTTGTGTCAGTCGTTCATCCAGGGTAAGGGACTGTCCGTCGTCTCCCACTTCTTCCCCTTGTTTCTTCTGTAAGTGAAGGAAAGCAGTTTTGCCCAGCCTCTGCCTGTGCTTGGTAAAGATGGCCTCAATCCGCCTCTTTTGGGCTTCAATTGCTCTGCGTTTCTCCTCTAGACGTGCACCCAGCTCCTGTGCTTCCACTGCCCCAACAGGGCTCATCTCTGCAGGGCTGCACAACGACACTACATCCTGGGACCTGGAGTTACTTGGGGATTCTGGCATCATCTTCCTGCGTTCAGCAAAGTTTGTCATGCGACCAGTCTTGGGTCCGTTGGCTGGACTGGAGGAGGTTTTGGGGGAGTTTTCAGGTGTGTCACACTCTGAACCTCCATTGTGTTCTTGTGAACCTACAGGTTGCCGTTTTCGGTTCCCGATGCTATTAATCCATCCTCCCATTGGTCGATGCATCATCCCAGTCCGGCATGGGGCAGAGCTGCTCAGTCTGTCTCCACCCTCCTCAGGCGAGTGGAGGTAAAAGCCAGACGGCGCCCCCTCTGGCCGCATACGAGGCTCGTTGTGTACCGGCCGGCCGGTATGAATGATTTGTAAACCCTCTTCTATGGTAGGCAACTCTCCCAGAGGAGCCTGACCAATGAGCTTACTCAGATCCTCTGGGGGCGTGTAAGAGCCAGGGTCGGTTACCCTAGTGAGGCTATCCGTGCTGATGGAACGGTAGAGAGGGTTGCCCATTACAACATCAACATCACTGTCCAGTGGGAATGGGATGCTGAAGGATACAGCCGAGAGGGGACGGCTGAGACAGAGAAAGTGAAAATTACTGAAGATTCATAGTACTTGATGAAGAATTTGTATAATAAAAATAAGATTAGTTGTATTTTCTGGAACTGAAGGACAGACATACCTAATTTGCTTTTTGCTCCAGCCCCGTCCTTCTACACAACAACAAATGTAAAAATAATAATTCAGTTACACACACAAAGAGCATAATTTCAAATATCAAACCACAAATCCAACAAGTCAAGTCAAGTCACCTTCATCTATATAGTGCTTTTAACAAAACAGATTGTTTCAAACAGCTTTACGGTGATAATAGGAAATTAACGGAATAGAGATTGTTTTGGCTTTACAGAAGCTCTAGAATAAAGTTATTGTCCAGCTAAAGTAAGTTTTTGATTGATTCACTTCCGTTGCAAAGATCATCAGTTATTAACTTAAGGGCCGCTAACACGACACCATTTTAACTGAAAGTAGAAAACTTTTAATGCTTTCTGGCCGTTCATTTGCAAAAGAAAATAGCCTGTAGTCTAAACCCAAACTGAGAATACAAACTCCACATGCAAATATTCACTTAAAACAAGACATTGCCAAACACAGCAAGACCTACAAGTACCACAAATCTCACAGGTTGCAGAAAGCTCTCACCGGACACAGAGGGGGACTGAGGCAGGAGCGACTGCTTCAGAAGGAAAGAAGGGGAGCCACTACAAGAAAAACATCAGATCCCATGATGCAGTTCAACATAAAGAGTCTGCTAACATAATGTGAGTGTTTTGACAGGAGCGCTTACCTGTTGCCACTGATCGGACTCGTGCAGTCAACCAGATCAGATGCATCTGTAACCCAAGACAGAACTCCTGTAGGATCTGAATGCACTGTGTGTTTTTGTGTCCGCTCATATGTTTATGTATGTTCATTTCTACCTGTTAGGTCCAGTGTGTGTGTGGGTTTGACGAAATCTGGTTTATCCACTTCGAAGGCAGCGAACAGCTCAGAAAGGAAGCACATAATGTTCACCTTTGGGGTCAAAGAGAAAACTCTTACATATTGTTTTTTTAATCATTATTACATATTATAAAATGGTTAATTCCAATCCTTGATTCTGATTGGTCAATAGCTGTGTTTTATTCACGATAAAACAGGACTACGACCGCTCCACCCAACGGTTCTACACAAACCACTGCGTCTTGCTTCTCCGTGTCCACAAGTTCGAGTCCTTTCAATATAAAAGTCTTCTCTACTGACTGACTCACTCATAAAGACAGTCTTTGCCGCCATCTAATGGCGAAACAATGTATGTAACTTCTGTTGCTGTTTACGACGGAAGGCTTTTAGTGATTTTACTTCATGAAAGTTGCATATATTTCAGCTTTAATATTTGTATTGTGTCGTAACCGTTTTATTGTGAATAAGTCGCCATACAGCACAGCCTCGAGTACCTTATTGCTTTCATATATTTAATAATTGTCAATGAACAAGATGATGCACAAATTTTTGCCATATGTTTATCTTACTGGTAAATTGGGTAGAGATATCGCACCTGTAAAGTGGGCGGGGCATGTTGCACCTACAAAGTGGGCGGGGCATATCTCATCTGTAAAGTGGGCGGGGCATGTTGCACCTATAAAGTAGGCGGGCATATCGCACCTGTAAAGTGGGTGGGGCATGTTGCACCTACAAAGTGGGCGGGGCATATCTCACCTGTAAAGTGGGCGGGGCATGTTGCACCTATAAAGTAGGCGGGCATATCGCACCTGTAAAGTGGGTGGGGCATGTTGCACCTACAAAGTGGGCGGGGCATATCTCACCTGTAAAGTGGGCGGGGCATGTTGCACCTATAAAGTAGGCGGGGCATATCTCACCTGTAAAGTGGGCGGGGCATACAGTAAATCCTCCAGCTGTAGGGGGCAGCAGCTCTTCAGGTGACTTTCACAAAACTCTCTGATCAGCTGGAGATTGTACATACTGTCTGCCGTGGACATGGTGTCCTTCAAACACACATCTACAGAGAGAAGCAGAGAGAAGTGAGTTACATTTCTATAAATCTGGAGAGTTTCCTTCAGGGTTTCTGTGTTTTACCCTCCAGAGGCAGAATCTGAGGGCAGTAGAAGTGAAGCGCAGCAGCGATGGCGCATCCGTTAGACAGATCCTTCACTCCCGACACCACCACGAACACTGGAGTCTCTTTAGACTGAACCTTATCTTTCCTGTAACGGATCTGAGATGGACAGATGCACAGAAA
>NC_140210.1:59026579-59059079 GCF_951802725.1 Rutilus rutilus
GTGTGCGTGTGCGTGTGTGTGTGTGTGTGTATGTGTGTGTGTGTGTGTGTGTGTGTGCGTGCGTGCGTGTGTGTGTGTGTGCGCGTGTGTGTGTATGTGTGTGTGTGTGTGTGTGTGTGTGTGTGTGTGTGTGTGTGTGTTCACTCACAGCAGGCTGCAGGTCAGTACAGGGGTTTGATTTTGGATTCTCTTCAACATCAGTGTTTTCCCGCAGCTTCTGATTGACCTGCAGAAGAAATCGAGCAGTTTAATGTGTTTCTGACATTCACTGCAACATCTAGAGTGTGACTTGATTTGATTGAGCTGCTTTCAGAAAGTTGTACATGCAATACGTTTGTACATATAGCTGTGTTTGTTTTGCTGCGATCCCATTGGTCCGCTGGTTAGGCCAGTTATCCAATCACAGCCTCTGATGAGGGGAAAGTCACATGAGGTTTGAGGGATTTATTCAGAAAATGTATTTCCATCATTAGGCATGTCTTATCCGGTTTAAAAAATATCCACCTCAATAATATGTTTTTTATGCACATTTTTAGAATTTATGCGCATCTTGGCATTTCCATCCGGCATATCTTTACACAATATCTCTAAATTCACATAAAAACAGGTGGATGGAAACACAGCTATTGTCTGTTGTTTTGTGTCGTTTCCCTGTAATACGTCCAGCTTATGCTTTATACGTTGTTATAAGTTAAGTTTTTGTCAAGTTTAGCCAAGCCTTTATCTTTCTGTTCTATATAATTCATCTTTTCAGATCCTTTTAGTCACGTTCACACTGCAGTTGAATCCGGTTTCACTCCACTTCTGACTCTGCGGTGTGTTTGTGGCTTTAGGAACCTTGTTGATCCAGAAGAGCAGAGCGTTCTCCCAGCTCTTGCCGGCCCCGAACTGATCCGTGTCCTTCGTCATCTTGACCCGACCCACTGTTTCCATAGCGCTCAGTGACATCAGCGCATCAATCACGGCCAGATGGGCCCCCTGCAACCAATCAGAGAACAGACACGGATCCGTCAGCCAATCGAATCACACGTGAGTCAGTGTGTCGTTCCCTCACCATGTCGAACAACTTGTTTCAGATTTATGGCTTTGATTTTCTCACAGTTTTAGAGTAAAACATGTTTTTGAAAATATATATTTCATATAAAAATTTAAAATAGTATTTGTGCACATTTTTCATAACAATAAACGTAAAATTCTGTAACTTTTTTTACGTTCACTTTTTAAAACCGTGTTCACTTCAGCAATAATCTGCCAAACGTCATCTTTGAAAAGAGATCAAACTTAAGTCTGTCGCTCTAAAGCGTTCAAGATTTACCACAGTTTAAGATGAAAATGTATCAGGTCTATGCTCAAAAAGTAAATAAATGTATTATAAATACAGCGAAAATATAATTTAGTACCATAAAAACTGCTAAAAATACAAAATATGAAATAAAAAAACATTATCGGACTAAATTATGGTACATTCATTTCATTAAAAAAATAAATAATAATCTGTCATTTTTGACCGACACGTGAAGAGCACCAGAGGGTAAAGCAGCGACAATGAGTGAACGAGTGAGCGGTGACGCCCACGGCTAGTGTGTGTTTCACTCACCATGTCGATGGGTGTGTGGCTCAGCTGTGCAGCGGTGACCGGCTCCTGCCGGTGTGTGTGTAGCGGGATCAGGGCGTAGCGGTCGAGCAGCTGCAGGAGAGAGTCGTGGCCTGTAGGGGGCGCTGTGACACCGGCCAGAGCGGATGAGGAGAACACACTGCAGTACAGACCAGCGGACAGCAGGAGGCGCTCTACAGCGGGACACACTCCTCCGTCCTGATCGAGCCCAGCGGGAGCACTCTCTACACACACACACACACACACACACACACACATGAGAAACAAAGAGCGGAGGAGGAGAACACACTGCAGTACAGACCAGCGGACAGCAGGAGGCGCTCTACAGCGGGACACACTCCTCCGTCCTGATCGAGCCCAGCGGGAGCACTCTCTACACACACACACACACACACATGAGAAACAAAGAGCAGATGAGGAGAACACACTGCAGTACAGACCAGCGGACAGCAGGAGGCGCTCTACAGCGGGACACACTCCTCCGTCCTGATCGAGCCCAGCGGGAGCACTCTCTACACACACACACACACACACATGAGAAACAAAGAGCAGATGAGGAGAACACACTGCAGTACAGACCAGCGGACAGCAGGAGGCGCTCTACAGCGGGACACACTCCTCCGTCCTGATCGAGCCCAGCGGGAGCACTCTCTACACACACACACACACACACATGAGAAACAAAGAGCAGATGAGGAGAACACACTGCAGTACAGACCAGCGGACAGCAGGAGGCGCTCTACAGCGGGACACACTCCTCCGTCCTGATCGAGCCCAGCGATAGCACTCTCTACACACACACACACACACACACACACACACACACACACACACACACACACACACGAGAAACAAAGAGCAGATGAGGAGAACACACTGCAGTACAGACCAGCGGACAGCAGGAGGCGCTCTACAGCGGGACACACTCCTCCGTCCTGATCGAGCCCAGCGATAGCACTCTCTACACACACACACACACACACACACACACACACACACGAGAAACAAAGAGCAGATGAGGAGAACACACTGCAGTACAGATCAGTGGACAGCAGGAGGCGCTCTACAGCGGGACACACTCCTCCGTCCTGATCGAGCCCAGCGATAGCACTCTCTACACACACACACACACACACACACACGAGAAACAAAGAGCAGATGAGGAGAACACACTGCAGTACAGACCAGCGGACAGCAGGAGGCGCTCTACAGCGGGACACACTCCTCCGTCCTGATCGAGCCCAGCGATAGCACTCTCTACACACACACACACACACACACACACGAGAAACAAAGAGCAGATGAGGAGAACACACTGCAGTACAGATCAGTGGACAGCAGGAGGCGCTCTACAGCGGGACACACTCCTCCGTCCTGATCCCAGCGATAGCACTCTCTACACACACACACACACACACACACACACACACGAGAAACAAAGAGCAGATGAGGAGAACACACTGCAGTACAGACCAGCGGACAGCAGGAGGCGCTCTACAGCGGGACACACTCCTCCGTCCTGATCGAGCCCAGCGATAGCACTCTCTACACACACACACACACACACACACACACACAAGAAACACACTCTACACACACGTGAGAAACACTGCGGCAGAGAAATACAGGTAAGGGAGCCTTCATCAGCCTGAAGGGGTTTATTCTGAGATCACACACACACACACACACACACCTGAAGGGGTTTATTCTGAGATCACACACACACACACACACACCTGAAGGGGTTTATTCTGAGATCTCACACACACTTCTTCTTCTTCTGGGTAGTCCATCGTCGTCCGATGATGACTTCTCCTATAATTTGTGGGTTCTTTGATGAGACATATCTGTGTGTGTGTGTGTGTGTGTGTGTGTGTGTGTGTGTGTGTGTGTGTGTGTGTGACGAGCCATCAGAGAGAGACAGAGTTCATGACCAGAGTTTCTCTCACGCAAACCCTGCTACACACACACTGATACACACACTACTACACACACACACACACACACACACACACACACTGATACACACACACGCACTGATACACACACACTGACACACACACACACACACACACACACACTCACACACACACAGATACACTGATACACACACACTGATACACACACACTGACCCACATCCTGAGTCTGAGGTTCGCAAATGATCTGAGACAAGGACACACACACTGATACACACACACACACACACACACACACACACACACACACACACACACACACACACACACACACTGACCCACATCCTGAGTCTGAGGCTTGCAAATGATCTGAGACAAGGACGCACACACACACACACACACACACACACACACTCCCACATAGCCACATTGTTTCGGCCCAGATCTGGCTAAATCTGTGTATATTAAATAACTGTCCACCATACAGTGATTAGTGTTTCCATTAGTTGGGCTCGTAACTCTTATTATATCTATTGTCTCTTTCAGCCGCTGTGACAGTGTGTTTGTCAAACACATTTGCAGCAGCAAAGAAAGCTAAAGTGAAACGAGATCAGGTGATGATGGTTTCCTGTTGATGGTTTTATAATCATCATGATATAACCTGTTTCTCTGAGGTCATTTGAGTCTAACAATTGTGTTGATCCATTAATATATTCTCATCACTTCAGTGATTCTGCTTGTTAACAGGCTTATTAAGGCTGAGATGACTTCATATTTAATATACACAGATTTTGTGGCTCAGATAAGGTCCAGTTGTGGTTTATTTCTTTGCTCTTGGCTGAGATGTGGCATTGCTATGGCCTGCTTGTGGCCCAGATCTGGCAAACAGGAGCGAGCCGCCCAAGTGCCGTCATTCCACGCTGCATGTGGACCAGATCATCTTTCCACAGGTGCCAGATGTGGGCCGGATCTGGGCCGGATCTGGGCCGGATGTGGGTGTTCAGGGGTCTATATACTAACATCACTAGAGCTTCACTTCTCCTGACCCACATCAGTCCACTTTAGTCAGAGCTTTACTGGTCCCAGTGTTTACTGGTCTCTGTGTTTACTGGTCTCTGTGTTTACTGGTCTCTGTGTTTACTGGTCTCTGTGTTTACTGGTCCCAGTGTTTACTGGTCTCAGTGTTTACTGGTCTCAGTGTTTACTGGTCTCAGTGTTTACTGGTCCCAGTGTTTACTGGTCTCAGTGTTTACTGGTCTCTGTGTTTACTGGTCCCAGTGTTTACTGGTCTCTGTGTTTACTGGTCCCAGTGTTTACTGGTCTCAGTGTTTACTGGTCTCAGTGTTTACTGGTCTCAGTGTTTACTGGTCTCTGTGTTTACTGGTCTCTGTGTTTACTGGTTTGTGTTTACTGGTCTCTGTGTTTACTGGTCCCAGTGTTTACTGGTGTTTACTGGTCTCTGTGTTTACTGGTCTCTGTGTTTACTGGTCTCTGTGTTTACTGGTCCCAGTGTTTGCTGGTCTCAGTGTTTACTGGTCTCTGTGTTTACTGGTCTCTGTGTTTACTGGTCTCTGTGTTTACTGGTCCCAGTGTTTGCTGGTCTCAGTGTTTACTGGTCTCTGTGTTTACTGGTCTCTGTGTTTACTGGTCTCTGTGTTTACTGGTCTCTGTGTTTACTGGTCTCAGTGTTGACTGGTGTTTACTGGTCTGTGTTTACTGGTCTCAGTGTTTGCTGGTCTCAGTGTTTGCTGGTCTCAGTGTTTACTGGTCTCAGTGTTGACTGGTCTCAGTGTTGACTGGTCCCAGTGTTTGTGGTCTCAGTGTTTACTGGTCTCTGTGTTTACTGGTGTTTACTGGTCTGTGTTTACTGGTCCCAGTGTTTGTGGTCTCAGTGTTTGCTGGTCCCAGTGTTTACTGGTCTCAGTGTTGACTGGTCTCAGTGTTGACTAGTCTCAGTGTTTGCTGGTCCCAGTGTTTGCTGGTCTCTGTGTTTACTGGTGTTTACTGGTCTGTGTTTACTGGTCTCAGTGTTTGCTGGTCTCAGTGTTTGCTGGTCTCAGTGTTTACTGGTCTCAGTGTTGACTGGTCTCAGTGTTGACTGGTCTCAGTGTTTGCTGGTCCCAGTGTTTACTGGTCTCTGTGTTTGCTGGTCTCAGTGTTTGCTGGTCTCAGTGTTTACTGGTCTGTGTTTACTGGTCTCAGTGTTTGCTGGTCTCAGTGTTTGCTGGTCTCAGTGTTTACTGGTCTCAGTGTTGACTGGTCCCAGTGTTTACTGGTCTCTGTGTTTACTGGTGTTTACTGGTCTGTGTTTACTGGTCTCAGTGTTGACTGGCCCCAATGTTTGTGGTCTCAGTGTTTACTGGTCCCAGTGTTTACTGGACAGAGTTCTGGGTCATTACCACTAACAACCCGTGATGTTTATCAGTGTCATCCTGAAGGGGTTAACTGGGATAATGTCAGACTGAATGCACATACCACATAAAGATATGGACATAAATACTGATTTGAGTCTAAATAATTTTACACTGACAGAAGACGGGGAGTGTGGAGCGACTCAAGACTGAATGCTGCGATTGACCAATTTAGAGTATTTCAGAGTGACCTACATTACACACAGGCTGTATTAGTTTTAACACACATGATCGACATGCGTGAACTATGAATGCATTGCAGAAAATGTCTTTGGACACGCGAAACGCACCGGGCCGCTTTAGACAATGACGCTCTGAAACTCCTGTTACGAGCGCGCGTGCACGTGCAAAAACAAAGACATTTCCGTGTGTCAGTGTGTGTGTGTTAATATTTGGTGTTTGTGGCGATTGTGAGATATTAAAGTGTGTGTTAGAGCTTCTGCTTCATCACAGTTATATATGATCAACCGCTGAATCACGCGTAGAGCCGCGGTGACGCCCTCATCACACACACACACACACACACACACACACAGGCCCTCTGCCTCTGTTAAACCAGCTGTGGAAGCGCGCGCGCGGATGCTGAATGATGGTGCTGATGGTGCTGATGCTGCGGACACACACACACACACACACACGCTGAGGTTTACCTTCAGGGCTCCGGCTGAGGATCCAGCTCACACTGGCCCGGGTCTTGGCTCGGGTGGGGTCATACCGGTCCAGTGGGCAGAGGTCCGGCACCGGCGCGCTCTTCTTTACCGCGGACGCGTCCATCATGCGCGACGCGAGGGACCCGTTACCGGAGACGAGATCGAATAACGAGCGAAAAACGCGAGTCTTACAGTGTCATTCTTCCGTCTAATGTCCGTGTCACCAAGAGAACCGCATCCCGGAGCCGCCCATCATCCCCGTGCCCCGCGCGCGTCAGGTGTCCTGCTGCAGCTGTCAATCAAACCCGCCGCGGCCAATCATACGCGAGGGGGGCGGTGCAACAGAAGAACAGAGAGAAAGACAGAAATAAAGAAATAAAGAGTAACATAAAGAGGTTCCGAGAATGTTGTTTCGGGAACGTTTTCTCAACGTTCATCAAGTAAAAACAACATGCAGACAATAAAAAACGCGTAGATGTTTTCTCTCAACATCATGAGAAAACATGTGAAATATTAACCCTTTCACGCAAAGAGAAAGAAAGAAAGAAAGAAAGAAAGAAAGAAAGGAAGGAAGGAAGGAAGAGAGAAAGAAAGGAAGAAAGAACGGAAGAAAGAGAGAAAGGAAGAAAGAACGAAAGAAAGAAAGAGAGAGAGAAAGAAAGGAAGAAAGAAAGATAAAAAGAAAGAAAGAAAGAAAGAGAAAAAGAAAGAAAGAAAGATAAAAAGAAAGAAAGAAAGAAAGAGAAAAAGAAAGAAAGAAAGAAAGAAAGAGAGAGAAAAAGAAAGAAAGAAAGAAAGCACACACACACACACACACACACACACACACACACACACACACACACACACTCGCATCAGCTGAACAGAACAGTGAAACGCTGACTTCATACACACTCGCTCATACATATATATCTATACACACTCGCTAGGGAACCTGCACTCACACACTCATCCAGCAGAGGGCGCTGAACATCAACAGCTCGTGTAAGAGTTCAGGTAGACCAGGGCTCAGAATCCTGAAAATTCAGCTTTACATCACAGAAACAACTGATAATTTAAAGTATAATAAATTGAAAACCAATTATTTTAAATTGTAATAATAATATATCACAATATCACATTTCTTCATCTTTCTGCCATGTTCTCCTCTGCTAAAGAAACTCTTCAGCCTCTTATAAGTCCTCGTTCGTACTCCTCACAATTCTGACCTTAAGACCTCTTCTAAGGGTTAAGATGCTTTCTGAACTACCTTTTTCTTTACTAGGATTTTTTATTTAATGTTAAGAGTAAACGCCCACATTTCTATGAATTTTCTCACTAGGAGCCGCTCGTTGCTTTAAGATTCTGTATGAATACCGGCCCAGGAGTGGTAGACTGGGTACAGTTGAGACACTTTTTGCGTTTTGATTTTTCACACAAAAATAGATACTGAAAAGAAGTGAATTTCCACATGACATTTCATTAGCTTATCGACTAAGATATTATCAATCAATAATACCCAGAAGTAGTTTATATTTTCCACAATTAGCTCATGAAAATAAGGTGCTTTTTGTCTCAACCTTGTCTCAACTGTACCCATATGTGGTACAGTTGAGACAGTGCATGGTACAGTTGAGACACCCATTTCTAATGATGTAAAGGTAACTAACCATTCATTATAAATATGAAAAATAAAGACAAATAAAGAAAATAACAATTGGGCAACATTTACGTTTATTCAACCAATTATATTCATTCATTTTATTTAAATTAGCACTGGTTAAAATTTATAAAGCAGGAACAAGATATTAAACAATATTTATTAATAATACACAGTTTAAATATCACAAATATCAAATTTTATTTTCATTTGCGTCCTATGTTGGCTAATTACGACGTTTAACCTGTTATCATAATAACACTGCACAACTAAACAGTGTGTTTCCTTATAGAACTCTATCGGGGGTACAGTTGGTACACGTGTGTCTCAACTATCCCCCGCTGGCCACCTCGCATATTTCTCTAGATTTTGCAATTACCTTGCATGACACAATACCATGAAATATGCCAGTTTTTAGGGCACAGAATAACGTTTGTGGTGATACCAGTTACGTTTAACAGTCATATAGGGATAGTAAGCTATTCATTGTGGAGAGTGCATGGTGAAGTGAACGTCCTACTTTAGAAAAAAAACTTTTCCCGATATCTTCGGATCGGAGATGCGTCCATTGTTCAAATTTCCCACGATCAAAGAGGACACTAATACGCATGTGCACAGCAAAAATCACAACTTGTGCTTGCTGCGAACGCAAGTTATTTAAGGGGTCTCAACTGTACCTATGTCTCAACTGTACACAGTCTACCCTACAGGGAACGTTCACAATCACACGAGCTCGCCAGAAGCGGTGTGACGAGAGAGTTCAGCTGGAAAATGCAGAGTAACCCGTTTCACACACACACACACACACACACACACACACACACACACACACAACCAGAGCACTCATCAGTGCGA
Source organism: Rutilus rutilus (assembly GCF_951802725.1). Lineage (NCBI taxonomy): Eukaryota > Metazoa > Chordata > Actinopteri > Cypriniformes > Leuciscidae > Rutilus > Rutilus rutilus. Next base: position 59,035,667 of record NC_140210.1, read on the forward strand.
GTTTAGATGAATCAGCTCTGATGGTGTTTCGGGATCTTTTATTCGCTGTTCACTCGGGGAGTCGGACACACACGGACACCGGGACGCTTCACACACAAACAGTAAAGAAACGCTTCATTGTTTTCCTAATCTGCGCTCAGACTGATAGCACAGGTGTGTCTGTAGGACGTCTGCTAAACATCTGTTCATCTGGAGAGCATCTGCCGTGTAAAAACATCTGATAAACATCTCAGAAAAGGCAGTTTTACATACATATTATTTCAACAAAAATACATCAAATGTGAAGTGTCACGCAGGGAATCATGAGAATGTCAATTTCACTTTTTCACTGTTAATTATACAAGGATTTGTTCTTTTTCACGTCCAAAAACTGTAAACTGTACGGTATTTTACTGTAAAATGTATGGTTAGATCTATCACAGTTATTCAACCAACTATTAACCAATTGTTGTTTACCATTAAAATCACGATCATCTAACAGGAAACGTCCTAGAGCTGTAGTGCAGATGAGTAAAACTTTAAAAAGTGTGTGTGTGTGTGTGTGTGTCAGGCTGGAATGGGCGTATCCTCCTCAAAGACCCGTCAGTCAGGATCCGGATCCGACGTGAGACCCGTCATGATCTGGGAGGCCCTCCAGGGGGCGATCTCTCCACAGAAGAAGAAGAGGAAGAAGAAGAAGAAGGAGAAGAAGAAGGGGTCCACGCTGCCGCTCGGCAACAGCAGAACAGCATCACTGTCTCCAAAGCAACTGTTGCTAGGCGACGGCAGGATGATGTCAGAGCTGCAGAAGAGATTCTCCACCAGTTCATAATCGTTTTCAATCCATGAATCAAAGACTGTTCACACATTTATGTTCTGAAACCCTTTCTAAGACTTTAAAATGTCCATTTTTCTTGTCGTGATTCGAACATTAATGTTAATACAACATTCTCATAACCTTAGCTTAACATTCTTCAAAAGTTTCTTTCTAATATAATCCGAGAACATTAACGCCACCATTCAGCAAATATCAATGACATCAGAAGGAGGTTCCGAGAATGTTGTCCTGGGAACGTTTTCCCAACAACGTTCATCAAGTAAAGACAACATCGGTGTTACATTAATACACTACAGTGTCTCTGCTCTTCATCTGTCCAGCCTCTGCCGTCTTGCTGTCGGCGGAGAAGAAGTCAATGCTAATGTCAATACCCTAATTAAGAAATGTAACAGGTTGGATTAGCGAACATTTAATTATGTGAAAAGAGCATTAGACGATGTGGGTAAAGCTTCTACACACTGAAATAGAAACTATTTCATAATATATCACCATTATGATTAACCAAAGCACATTTTCCTTATCTAAAGTGGTGGACATGGAGCAGACCCTTGTTTTGTCCTGTTTGGAGGATCATGTGGTCATTATATGAGCAGCATGAGCCTTCTGCTGAACATCTCCCCCTGAGCACCAAGGAAGACAGGACACGGGTCTGGGTCGGGTTGCACCAGCCGTTCGTAAGTTCTTTCTTAAGTTGGAACGTAAAGTCCACACTAGAGGCTTAGTAACTACTAGCTAGTTTGTAACTAACTCTGTACTTTATTCCGTTGCACCATTTGTTCGTAAGGCAGAACGTTGCTAGTAGGTCGAAAAGCTCACCGTAAAGTAACGCCAGAGCTCGTCTACGGAGAGCCTGCCCACTCCCTATTAAGTTCTATTGTACCGAATTGTGGTTGTAGTTCCACCAGAGCTCCACTGGGGGCGATCGCCCATGAGTGCAGAATGAATGGGAGTCTATGGAGCTAGACGGCTAAATTTGTCTCTTTCACCCGATTGCCGTTGAGAAATCTCAGATTTGATAGTAGGTTTTGCAAGTTCAACATTATGCAATTATGCAATAATGCAGAGTGGAACTGCACTCGCCCTGTGAGCGCCCTCATGTGGAGCCAGAGTGGAACTGCAACCAGTTCAGAAGCCGGAAGTTTACTGAGAGTGGAAGTTCTCCCCTTATTAGACATTCTCTGGTGATGCGTAGTCACATAATATGACGTTTAGCCTCGATGATCCAATAGCAGCCTTCAAATACGTCAGCAAAAGTTGTGTTGAAATGCCGTGAATTTCAGTTTATCCTTCATTCTAACTTCTTTTGCCTCGCGTTACTAACAGTAAAAATAAGTTTCCATTATACGATAGCCTACTTGATCATTAATAACGTAAGTGTTTTTTATATGTAAATGACACTCAGAAACTGTATTTGAAATGAAATGAATAAGTAACAAGAAATGAATATTGATACAAAAAACCATAAGAAATTACGTTTATTGATCATGACTGATATTTGACATGCACAACATGGACCGATGCGCACAGCGGCGCGCTTTAGGACGGGATCGTGTTCAAGAGCCGCTAACAAAGTCATCTTTTCACATAATGTTTTCTCTCTTAAAATGTAAGCGAGTGTAAATGTCAGCGTTATTATATATGTCTAAAGAATTGAAGTCTGTCAGGTAAAAGAAGAGCTTATTGATTCAGTTCAGTCTGATATTTTATTCCAACCGCTACTCCTGATCGGAGGCTGCTGTAAATATTTACTTTATACGTAGAGTTACGCTTCAATGGTGCAACGCAAACATATTTAGAAGTGCGTAAGTCGTAACTTAGTGTCCATTTACGTCAAAACTAGGCTAAATTGTAACTTACGCACAGTTGGTGCAACCGGCCCCTGGTGTGTTGGTTCAACGCTGAACTGTCTCTTTAAGAGTGTGACGTCCGCGGTTTACCTCACTCCTGACATCATCAGGTCCGCCCAGATCGGAACCGGCCCGACGCCTGCTGTCATTCAGCCGGACCGCCGTGTTTCAGCGTTTAATAATGATACATGTTCAGAGCTGTGAGAGTTTGACTCATCTTCATTATATCTGAGTGACTCCACAATTAAAGAGCACAACCCTACATTTATAGGGATAATGCGAGGAATGCAACCCAACTGATGCGTCAAGGCAAACTTTGATGTGGGCTTGAGAAGAACCAGGAAGTGATCTAGATTTAAAAGCTTGAAGGCAATACAGTCTATCAGAAAAAAAACACAAAAAAAAAACAGAGAGATAATGTTGCTAAGGTATTTTCATTTGTTGCTAACACGTTTTAGATTGTTGCTAATATTTCTAAAACGCATTAGCACATTGTTAGCATAATTTAACACTTTTTTGCATGTTTTTATAGCATGATTTAACACATTGCTGACATGTTTTAAGAGGTTGTTATGACTCTAACATGATTTACTATGTTGTTGGGATGATTATCATATTTCTAATATGCTTAAGCACATCGCTAACATGTTTCTAACATGATTTAATAAAAAATAAAAATAAAAGTTGAGAAAATTGACGCAATACATGTGTTTATTTTAAGTGAGAAATATCTAAAGACCTTATGCCATTGTTTTAATTTAGTCTGTTAATATTTGTTTTAATAAGTGCTGGACAACGATTAATCGCATCCAAAATAAAAGTTTGTGTTTACATAATATACGTGTGTGTGTACTTATTTTTTATATTTAAATACACACACATGTATATATTTAAGATTTTTTTTTAATTTATAAATAAAATATTTATATACATATATAGACAGTATATACATGCAACTATTTCTCAAATATATGTGTGTATTTATATATACAGAATAATTATACACAGTACACACACATACATTATGTAAACACAAACTTTTATTTTGGATGCGATTAATTGCTGCCCAGCACTAGTTTTAATATTAATATTTTTAAACAGAAGAGCACGTTTGTGTGTTAGTTTTTGTTGTGGTATTAAAAATGCTATAATTACACCAATGTTAGTATGAACGGAAACATTGGTGCACAATTAATGTGTGTTTCATCAAACACAAAAGCATGCATAAACTTCACCAGTAAGACTTTAATTAAATAAAAACAATATTTACACTCAATTAATTTACAGTTTGTGCTCAAACACACACACACACAGTCTCTTCATTGATGCTCAGAGAAACACTGAGTGATTGATTGACAGCTTGTTCAGCCTATCGTGGCTCAGCTCTCAGATTCTTCCAGCATCTTGTCGGCGTCCTTCAGCAACACCTGTCCTTCGTTCACCTGTCCTCCGTTCACCTGTCCTTCGTTCACCTGTTCTCCACCTCCATCACGAGCCCTGCGAGCCTGAGACACAGAGAGCCGACAAACACTGGCTGCAAATCACCGATAACCAGTCTTTCCACCAAGATGACCTCACACCCAAGCAGACGTGAAGGAAAGACAGCAGAACATGTTTATGAGAGTCGATCAATCCTCCCATCCTTCTCAGCCCAAACGCAGACCATCTGCCGGTCTAAACGCTAATGCCACGTCTACATTAAAGGGATAGTTCACATAAAAATGAAGATTAGCCCATGATTTACTCTCCCTCAAGTCATCCTAGGTGTGTATGACATTCTTCTTTCAGACGAACACAATCAAGAGTTGTGAATGGCTGTTTCTGTTTTGAAGTCCATAAAAGTGCATCTATCCATCATAAAAGTGCATCTATCCATCATAAAAGTGTATCTATCCATCATAAAAGTGCATCTGTCCATCATAAAAGTGCATCTATCCATCATAAAAGTGCATCTATCCATCATAAAAGTGCATCTATCCATCATAAAAGTGCATCTATCCATCATAAAAGTGCATCTATCCATCATAAAAGTGCATCTATCCATCATAAAAGCGCATCTGTCCATCATAAAAGTGCATCTGTCCATCATAAAAGTGCATCTATCCATCATAAAAGTGCATCTGTCAATCATAAAAGTGCGTCTATCCATCATAAAAGTGCATCTGTCCATCATAAAAGTGCATCTATCCATCATAAAAGTGCATCTGTCCATCATAAAAGTGCATCTGTCCATCATAAAAGTGCATCTATCCATCATAAAAGTGCATCTATCCATCATAAAAGCGCATCTATCCATCATAAAAGTGCATCTGTCCATCATAAAAGTGCGTCTATCCATCATAAAAGTGCATCTATCCATCATAAAAGTGCGTCTATCCATCATAAAAGCGCATCTATCCATCATAAAAGTGCATCTGTCCATCATAAAAGCGCATCTATCCATCATAAAAGTGCATCTGTCCATCATAAAAGCGCATCTATCCATCATAAAAGTGCATCTATCCATCATAAAAGTGCATCTATCCATCATAAAAGTGCATCTATCATCATAAAAGTACATCTGTCCATCATAAAAGTGCATCTGTCCATCATAAAAGTGCGTCTATCCATCATAAAAGTGCATCTGTCCATCATAAAAGTGCATCTGTCCATCATAAAAGTGCATCTATCCATCATAAAAGTGCGTCTATCCATCATAAAAGCGCATCTATCCATCATAAAAGTGCATCTGTCCATCATAAAAGTGCGTCTATCCATCATAAAAGTGCATCTGTCCATCATAAAAGTGCGTCTATCCATCATAAAAGTGCATCTGTCCATCAAAAAAGAGCATCTGTCCATCATAAAAGTGCATCTGTCCATCATAAAAGTGCATCTATCCATCATAAAAGTGCGTCTATCCATCATAAAAGTGCATCTATCCATCATAAAAGTGCATCTATCCATCATAAAAGTGCATCTATCATCATAAAAGTACATCTGTCCATCATAAAAGTGCATCTGTCCATCATAAAAGTGCGTCTATCCATCATAAAAGTGCATCTGTCCATCATAAAAGTGCATCTGTCCATCATAAAAGTGCATCTATCCATCATAAAAGTGCGTCTATCCATCATAAAAGCGCATCTATCCATCATAAAAGTGCATCTGTCCATCATAAAAGTGCATCTATCCATCATAAAAGTGCATCTGTCCATCATAAAAGTGCGTCTATCCATCATAAAAGTGCATCTGTCCATCATAAAAGCGCATCTATCCATCATAAAAGTGCATCTGTCCATCATAAAAGCGCATCTATCCATCATAAAAGTGCATCTATCCATCATAAAAGTGCATCTATCCATCATAAAAGTGCATCTATCATCATAAAAGTACATCTATCCATCATAAAAGTGCATCTATCCATCCATCCATGCCCCTCTCCCCCTCATATTCAGTCACGAAAGATGCAGAAACGTAGTGCACACGTGAGTTGCTCTGTTGTTGACTGCCAGAATCAACATGTAAATGTGTTTTCTCTCCCAAGAACGGACCAAGCTGTCAGGGACCAGTGGATTAAATTCATCACGTTAGGTGTCTGTGCTGATCATTTTACGCCGGAATCGTTCACAAATTTGGGGCAATATCAGGCGAAGAATTGTATATTATATAACTATGACAACATATAATTGTATTGATCTTTTTATAGAATAGATAAGGATAGATAAAACAAACAGTCAAGTAATAATAAACATAAAGAAAAACATCACGTTACATGTCTGTAGAAGAAAAATATTAAATGTCTAAAAACCACAACGTGAAACAAGGCAAAAGCACCACATGATAGCAAACGTTGATCTCAATAACCACTAAGCTGATAAAAAAAGTAGACTACATCTCCGTTAATGTAATCTACATTAAATAAAAGGTATAATGTATGTCTCAGTCAAAATGATTGTCTTTACCATTCAGAGACATCTTGATGTAGACGTCCTTCCATCGACTCTACATCTTCCCTTTCCAGCTCAGGTTCAGAGTCTGGCTCATACATATACGGTTGAATCCCGTAGGTCGCGGCCGGGTCGGGTTCATTCACAACTTGCGCCATGATGTCATTTTGGAATGATATGCTGAAGTTACCTGCGGTGTCAACCCCCCTCCTTCCTTCCACCAATCAACACGCCCCTCATTTGCATTATTAAAATGACCGTCCACGACAGCCAAAATATCGCATCAGATCTCGCGAGACAATAATGCCTTCAGAAATAAGGGTCTGAGGGGCTCTGTGTTGATTTTTTTTCCACTTTTCTTTTTTAGAAGTGCCTGAAAGACTATAATAGAGCGTGGGTATCCAAGGTAATACTAGGTTATGACTCCTTTAATATAACTCTGATTGTGTTCGTCTGAAAGAAGAATGTCATACACACCTATAGGATGAGTTGAGGAAGAGTAAATCATGGGCTAATTTAATTATTTTCTGCCGTTTCAGTGCGGATGAGAAACTTTTGGAAACCGCTAAATTCCCCTTTAAAGCTCTAAAGCTCACCGAGACGATACAGACGGAGCAATACATAATAAAGTTATCGCGCAATTCTTCTGACAGGATCATTTAATGGCTCTAAATATCTCCTCATTCCCAGATCACAATTATATGTCTGGTCTAAAACGCTCAAACCGCTCATGTTCAGCACATGTGTGTGAATTGTGTCATGTTTGCAGGACTGTGATGTGAAGAGTGTGCAAAGTCACATTTTAGTAACAGTGTGAAGTGAACATAACAGGCACAGTACCGCTATAAACATGAATATCTATGGGTTCAACATGCGTCACATGACTAAACTTGAGTCATCGTTTTCCAAAAAGCTTGGTTTTCATTAATAACAACGCCGTCTCAGTGTGGACGAGGCCTGAGACATGAAGATCACAGACAGAAGCTCTGGAAGCACCTTTATTAATCACTCATTCACGTTCAACATCAGTAGACGAGTGAGCCGAGACACTATCATCAGCGTGTGTCTGGGTAATCATCTAAACATCACAATCACAAACAGCCAATCAGAGCGCAAGAACAAGATATCCGCGTGTGCGTCTCACTGGTCGATTAAAAACACACGATTGAATCAGAGACGCACGGCTGAAACTCATGAACATATGTCAGGAACGCGAGGTTTGCGTTAACATGAACTAACAAACAATGAGTTTGAGTTAATCTCGACATTTACTAAAACATTTTTAAGATCAAAGTTATTAACATTAGTTTATGCACATGAACAAAAGAAACCTCACTGTAAATAGTAACTGATATTCTACACCGTGAAGCCCGTGTTTAGGACCCTTGAGATGTTGGGCATTCTCTGTGTGTAAAGCACGAGAAGCGCTTCATGAGGTTCACTCAGATGAGGGACTTCAGTGCAGAACATCAGAGACAAACACCCATCTTACAAACCAGGGACATCTGGAGAGTTGTTTGGCAGTTAATGCAGGGAAACACACAATGACTGGTTAGTACAGCATGTGCTAGTGCTGAAGTAACACGATTAAAACCACCTGTTTGTGTGTGTGTGTGTGTGTGTGTGTTCGCGTGCAATGTTTTATGCACGCGACACAGTGACACATGCAAATATTTACATGATTAACACACACACACACGCCAGCAGCAGTGAGCGCTGCACATCTGTTAGCCAGAAACACATCTTTACAAAGATGTTAAATGAACACACACACACACACACACACACACACACACAGGATGGTTTACTGGAACTGAGGAGATAAAAACAGTGATGAAAACCCCAAGCTGCTCAGTAACTGCGTGCAGAAGGAGCGACGCATGTGAGGCTCAGATCACGTGACCACTGGAGCAGTTAGTGAGTGTGTGTGAGTGTGTGTTAGTGACGGAGAATCTCAGAGCGAATCAGCAGTTCAGATGATTAGAGGTCGAGTGATTAGAGGTCGAGTGATTAGTCTAATCGAGAGGATTTAAAAGAAAGCAAATCTACATACGACCCATGACTCCTGCAGAACACGCCGTCTCCGCTGCACACAACACACAAGAGAACAGCCATTAGATGCACACTCACTCACTCACACACACACACACTCTTCAGGTTTAAACGGCACTAGCGGGACGGACACAGATGCGCGGCCGCCGTGTTCCTGCATGCGAGGTTTAGTTGGTTAGGCGTGGAGCGGTTACACGATAACTCAGCACTCACACACACACACACACACACACACTATCTTCAGGTTTAAACGCCACTAGCGGGATTAGTTACACGATGACTCTCAGCACTCACACCTCTCGATGCGCAGTACAGGGTTAGTGAAGGAGGCAAAGCTAACATGCCCTATACGAGGAAAGCACACAGAAACACGACTAACAGCAACACTACTACATTTCACTGCAACAAAATGATTGCATTCCTGGATATTGAACTTGACAATTTTATAGTGTTTTATTATACTAACATCTAAACGTTCTTAAATCAAGATATATTTACTGGAGAAGCAAAATGACAGTCTTTTTAAAAAAAAAAAGTTTAATAAAATTAAGTGGGGGGGTCAGAAAAATAAACTTGTTTTGTCTTTAAGGTGATTTTTCAGACCCTATTGGCAGATATTTATGGAAGCTTGGAATAAAAAAAATAGAAAATGTAATTGCAACTTCATCTTGCAATTCTCACTTTTTTCTCGCAATAGCGCTTTTTTTATCTTGCAATTCTCACTTTTTTCTTGCAATAGCGATTTTTTTATCTTGCAAATCTCACTTTCCTCTTGCAATTGTGACTTTTTATCTTGCAAATCTGACTTTCCTCTTGCAATTGCGACTTTTTATCTTGCAATTCTCACTTTCCTCTTGCAATTGCGACTTTTTATCTTGCAATTCTCACTTTTTTCTCGCAATAGCGCTTTTTTATCTTGCAATTCTCACTTTTTTCTCACAATAGCGCTTTTTTATCTTGCAATTCTCACTTTTTTCTTGCAATTTTGACTTATCTTGCAATTCTCACTTTTCTCGCAATTTTCACTTTTTTCCGCAATTGTTTATATCTCACAGTTCTGACTTTTTTCTTGAAATTGCAACTTTTTTGCAATCTTGCAATTCTCACTTTTTTCTCGCAATAGTGATTTTTTTATCTTGCAATTCTCACTTTTTTTTTCTCAGAGTTTTCACTTAATTTCCGCAATTGTTTATATCTCACAGTTCTGACTTTTTTTCTTGAAATTGCAACTTTTTATCTTGCAATTCTAACTTTTTTACTTAAAAAGTAGAAGTAACCAGTAATTTTGCTTCTCTAGTAAATGTATCTTGATTTAAAAATGATTCGATGTTTGTACTGGAAAATAAGACAAAACTACAACAGAAGAACATAATTTTCGCCATGTTTCTAGCATCACGAAGTGTGTAACTGAGTCTTGCAGATGAAGCGTGCGAGTGGGACGCGAGTTCTGGGGCTAAAGCGGGCGCTTGAGCGGCGGTTTGACGCTGTTGTTGTGGGTCCCGTCGCTCTCGGAGAGTACCTCTTGCTCGAGGGTGTTGAAGTGTACGCCCGAGTGCTCGCCCGTCTGCTGGGACGACCGGCACGGGTAGCAGAGGATGCGTTTGAAGGTGTCGCGCATGTCCTTGTCGCGGTAGGAGTAGATGATGGGGTTCATGAAGGAGTTGCACTCGGCCATCACCAGGAAGAACTTCTCGTACGTCAGGACGTCGCAGGATTTGCAGAGACCGTCCAGCAGAAGCAGAACCAGGCCCGGCGTCCAACACACCACGAAACAACCTGCCGGGAAGAGCACGAGAGCGTTACACACACGCTCAGAAACATGCAGTGTAGGGATGTGACAGAGTTTTCCCTGCTTTTCGCCTTTGTCGTCATTAGCTTTTGGCTTGCTGAGTTGGGGACATTTATTTTAATGTTCAATAATAATATTGATCTGCTGCACTGACACCATTATATGAGAACTGAACTGAGCTGATATATATATATATATATATATATATATATATATATATATATATGAACTAAACTTTTTTACAACAAAAATGTACCATCACTGAACTTACTTAAGCTGGACTGTGACATTATTTTCTTCTGGAAACAAACTTTGTTGCATTATTTTCCTGTTATCTCTGTAAAGCTGCTTTGAAACACTCTGTGTTGTAAAGAGCGCTAGAAAAATAAAGCTGACCTCACTTTTAAATCGCTAATTTCGAAAGTTTCCATAGGAATGAACTGAAAATGCTCGCTCGGGTGGCAATTGCTTGAATGGTGGGTTCATTATTATTCTTACCAACGAAACAGTGACAGACTCGCTTAAACAGGCACTTTTACACTTGGCTTTGAAACCAACTCTTCCGCCATCGTCTTGTCAGTCAGATCGCCTCACTCTCACCACACGAAAGATAAAATCTGTCTCCTGCTGCTGTTCTGTACCGCAACTCTCATTTTGGCTAACTGAAGTGTCTATTCTTTAACTGAACTAAATTATTTTCAGTAATGCATGCAATAATAAATTGTGCATTTATGACCCTGGACCACTAACCCAGTCACGAGTCGCACGGGTATATTTGTGGCAATAGCCAACAATACATTGTGTGGGTCAAAATTATCCATTTTTCTTTTATGCCAAAAATCATTAGGATATTAAGTAAAGATCATGTTCCATGAAGATATTTTGTAAATTTCCTACCGTAAATCCACCACAATCGTGAACATTAATGGACAACTTTAAAGGCAATTTTCTCAATATTTTGATTTTTTTTTTTCAGATTTCCAAATAGTTCCAAATCTCGGCCAAATACTGTCATATCCTAACAAACCATACATCAACTGAAAGCTTATTTATTCAGCTTTCTGATTATGTACAAATCTCAATAAAAAAAAAAAAAAGACCGGTTTTGTGGTCCTGGGTCTCATTTCTGCAATTCAGTTTGGTGACACTTGTTTCCATTTCTAGATAACAGAAATGTAAGTAAATGTCTTTTTAGAGCTGCTTTACAGCAGATTTGATGAAGTCATTGGTTCTGTTATTTTCATGTTTATCACTGTGAAGCTGCTTTGAATCTATCTGTGTTTAATAAAGCGCTGTAGAAATAAACCTAGAAATAGATGGTCGGAGGAGGGTTGGTGAAGTGAAACTAAAACATAACTTCTATCACTTCCACATTGTTGCTATAACGCTAAAGGTGATCAGGCCTTTACTGTTCCTTGTCAATTTATGTTTAAATGTGCTTTGTGAATAATGCTGTTGTTGTTGTAGACTGAAGTCAGCACTGCTCAGCATTTACACGCTAATGCAACACTTCCTTTCGTCGAGTGTTCTCAGATGTATGTTCAGGAAGCACCTTAAGAGTGTGTGTGTGTGTGTGTGTGTGTGTGTGTGTGTGTGTGTGTGTGTGTGTGTGTGTGTGTGTGTGTGTGTGTGTGTGTGTGTGTGTGTGTGCTTATGGGATCCTTCCAAGACTGCACATAGCTTGAGTTTCCAGGAAGTGTGGGAGAATGTGTGTGTCAAAATTCCCTGTATGCGAGCGCGAGCGGTTGTGACATGCGGTCATACTCAGAACATGCACGTACTCGCCGCTCGTTCTCGCTCGGGGAGGGTGAAGTGTGGAGAGAAACGAGGCTGAGATAATGAAAACACGCAGATCCGGTTAGACGAGCCCGGACAGGCCTTCCTCCCCCAGATCCTCAGTGTGTTTATGAATGTCGACTGTGCCTCTTTGTGTTATTCTCCAGAAGAGGAGTTTACTGAACACAATCAGACCACTGGTGCGATTCGCTGCGGGTCCGTTCGCTCTTCTAACTAAGGTCGAACTAAAACACGATGAAACCACTGATAATGAGTCTTCACAGGTGCTGCCGGGCATACAAAACAAGCCATGTTATCTGATTATGAATTAATGTGAAGCAGCAGTGTTTTCAAGGTTTCTAACCTGAGGCCTTCAAGACTTAAAACCTGTTCACAGCCAGAGCGATGACTACAACCAGAACTATATAACTACAATTATAACCAGAACTATATAACTACAATTATAACCAGAACTATATAACTACAATTATAACCTGAACCAGAACTATATAACTACAATTATAACCAGAACTATATAACTACAATTATAACCTGAACCAGAACTATATAACTACAATTATAACCAGAACTATATAACTACAATTATAACCAGAACTATATAACTACAATTATAACCAGAACTATATAACTACAATTATAACCTGAACCAGAACAATATAACTACAATTATAACCAGAACTATATAACTACAATTATAACCAGAACTATATAACTACAATTATAACCAGAACTATATAACTACAATTATAACCTGAACCAGAACAATATAACTACAATTATAACCAGAACTATATAACTACAATTATAACCAGAACTATATAACTACAATTATAACCAGAACTATATAACTACAATTATAACCAGAACTATATAACTACAATTATAACCTGAACCAGAACAATATAACTACAATTATAACCAGAACTATATAACTACAATTATAACCAGAACTATATAACTACAATTATAACCAGAACTATATAACTACAATTATAACCTGAACCAGAACAATATATCTACAATTATAACCAGAACTATTTAACTACAATTATAACCAGAACTATATAACTACAATTATAACCAGAACTATATAACTACAATTATAACCAGAACTATATAACTACAATTATAACCAGAACTATATAACTACAATTATAACCTGAACCAGAACAATATAACTACAATTATAACCAGAACTATATAACTACAATTATAACCAGAACTATATAACTACAATTATAACCAGAACTATATAACTACAATTATAACCTGAACCAGAACAATATAACTACAATTATAACCAGAACTATATAACTACAATTATAACCAGAACTATATAACTACAATTATAACCTGAACCAGAACTATATAACTACAATTATAACCTGAACCAGAACTATATAACTACAATTATAACCAGAACTATATAACTACAATTATAACCAGAACTATATACCGTATTTTCCGCACTATAAGGCGCACTTAAAAGCCTTTAATTTTTTCAAAAAACGACAGTGCGCCTTATAATCCGGAGCGCCTTATATATGGATCTGGCGCCTTATGTTAACGTCTGTTAAACAACCGCTGACTCAAACCTTGTTTATACTTTCGCCTGACACCAGAGCGCGAGCCTCCGCTGACTGCGCGCGCAACTCCCCAAACAGACGAGGCATTTATACTTGACGCAACGGTTTTGTTTTAGACTGAACACCAGACCATATAACTGATTTAGACGCGCAAACTGGGTGCCGGTGTGATGAGATGTACTACTAATATCCGTCTGCTCGGGCAGATTCGGCTCAAAAGTCATGCATCTTCGGATTCAGAGGCGCGCGCGCTGTTAAGCCGAATCTGCCCGAACAGACGGATATTATTTTTTTATTACCTTCGCGCTCATGCGGACGCTTCTAGTATAAACAAGGTATTGTTTACATTTGGACTTTGGATGTGATCTTAGGCTTGAAAAGGTTGGTGACCACTGCATAACGCAAACCCAGTCAAACGTTTGACTGCAGTATCTTCTATTCTATGCGCCTTATAATCCGGTGCGCCCTATATATGAAAACAGTTCTAAAATAGGCCATTCATTGAAGGTGCGCCTTATAATCCGGTGCGCCTTATAGTGCGGAAAATACGGTAACTACAATTATAACCAGAACTATATAACTACAATTATAACCTGAACCAGAACAATATAACTACAATTATAACCAGAACTATATAACTACAATTATAACCAGAACTATATAACTACAATTATAACCTGAACCAGAACAATATAACTACAATTATAACCAGAACTATATAACTACAATTATAACCTTAACCAGAACTATATAACTACAATTATAACCTTAACCAGAACTATATAACTACAATTATAACCAGAACTATATAACTACAATTATAACCAGAACTATATAACTACAATTATAACCATAACCAAAAGTATAACTACAATTATAACCAGAACTATATAACTACAATTATAACCAGAACTATATAACTACAATTATAATGATATATATAACGATAACAGATCTATAAAAACTACAATTATAACTATAACCATAAATATATAACTACAATTAAGATAAATATAACGATAACTATAACTATAAAATAACCAGATCTATAAAATAGCTAAAATTATAATAACCATAACTATATAACCACAATTGTAAAGAAAAATATAAATAGCTATAACTTATAAAAATATACCATTACAATTATAACGAAAAATATAATAGCTATAACGATAAATATAACTACATAACTACAATTATAATTATATATATATATATATATATATAATAACTATAATGATAACCTTAACAAGAATGGTTACATAACTATATAAATACAGTAACAAAAAATATAATGATAACCATAACAATAATTATAACGATAAATATAACGATAACTGCTGGTCCTGACGCCATCTGTGGGCATACACTGCGCTATGGTGCTGAGCAGCTTAGTGAGGCTTTCACAGTTATCTTTCAAAATGTGCGGACAGTGGGGATATACCTGACTTATGGAAAACACCAACAGTAATACCCATCCCCAAAACAAAATCTCCTGAAGACCTCAATGAACTCAGACCAACTGCACTAACTTCCCAGGCAATGAATTGCTTTGAAAAGATCTTGAAGGACACAATCATCCCCTTAACTGTAGATAAATTAGATCCACTACAACTTGCATATCAAGCGGGCAAGGGTGTAGAGGATGCAAAGCTCTTCCTCCTTGACAGGGTGTATAACCATCTTGAGAAACCTGCTTCACATGCAAGAAATTTATTTGCTGACTTACTTTAGTTCAGACTTTAACAAAATGCAGCCTCACATTCTAATTGAACGATTAGCCCCATATTTTAAGTTACCCGAGCAGATCTTATTACTGGTTTTACATTTTTGAACAAACAGAAGGCAGCAGGTCTATGTGAATTGAAACATGTCCTGTCTTTGTATCAAACACAGGCTCTCCCCAGGACTGCATGCTCTCCCCCCTGCTCTTTATATATCACACACTGACAACTGCAGGTCATCTCGGGAGAACAGCTACTTGGTGAAGTTTTCAGACGAATCAGCCCTGTTTGTCCCTTCTCCAGGGTAACCAATCTGATCATAACAGTGCCCTTATGGAATCTGAACCCAACCCGAGTGTAATACATAATGAAAATGTTCAAATAGTCCAAACATATAAGTACTTAGGCACAGTGTTTGACTCGCTACTGAAATTCAGTGGGAACACTGATTAAGCGAACAAGCCAAAGAATAAACCTATTGAGGAAGCTGAACTCTTTTGGGGTCTGTAAAAGAATTCTACGCACATTTTATCAAGCCTTCATTGAGAGCCTATTAACATTTTCTTTCTTGTGTTGGTTTAATGGACTATCTGTGAAAGACAAGAAGAGCTTGGGCAACATTGTTAAGGTATGCTCAAAAATCACTGGTATCCAGTTCAGAGATCTCTGTTCTCTCTGGAAAACACGACTTGTCCAGAAAGCAGACAGAATAACGTGCCAACCAGATCATGTACTCAGAAATGGACTTGTTATCATGCAGTCAGGTCGGCGGTATGAAAACTAACCGCTATGCTAACTCATTCATTCCCTCTGCTATAATGAAAACATATAACTACAACAAAACTGGTTCTTGCACTCCGCTGCTCTGTTCCGTCACTGGCAGGTGAATGTGTGTGTGTGTGTGTGTGTTGTGCGCATGAGGATGTTATGGGAGAGAGAGACGATAGACATAATAACTATTACAATGATATTGATAACAGTAGCAGTAAACATAGCAATGACTATAACGATCCACACCAACGGGTGATAATAACGTTCAGGTTTCAGTCTGGAGCTCTTACAAGCAGGATGGATTCTAATTGGCTGTCAATGTTTTTATCGATCATCACCTGGAAAAAAAATCTTTCTGAAAGTGATTCCAACAATATTGTTCCTCTGTATCATTATCGTTATAGTTGTGCTGTGGACTGCTATTCTCTTGGAGTTAGAATGATGATTAAAACGTTATAGTTATTGTTATATAGTTATATTTATCGCCATTTCTTTATAATTGGAACAATTATTACAACCTAATAGTTATAGTTATCATTCTTGGTGGAAACAGGCCTTTAGAACATTTTAACTGATAAGTAAGAAACTCGTAATAATGGTATTTAATTACGACATGCATAAAAATCAAATGCTCTGATTGGCCGATTTTCACTTTGAGGACGTTAGAAAATGGGTTGCATCACATTTGGACATGCCGTAAGTCAGAAACGCGTATCCGTCTTACCCAATATCAAGACGACGGTCTTCATGAGGCTGTATAACTACAATTATAACCATAACCAAAAGTATAACTACAATTATAACCAGAATCAGAACTATATAACTACAATTATAACCAGAACTATATAACTACAATTATAACCATAACCAAAAGTATAACTACAATTATAACCAGAACTATATAACTACAATTATAACCAGAACTATATAACTACAATTATAACCATAACCAAAAGTATAACTACAATTATAACCAGAATCAGAACTATATAACTACAATTATAACCATAACCAAAAGTATAACTACAATTATAACCAGAACTATCTAACTACAATTATACCCAGAACTATCTAACTACAATTATAACCAGAACTATATAACTACAATTATAACCTGAACCAGAACTATATAACTACAATTATAATGATAAATATAACAATAACAGATCTATAAAATAGCTACAATTATAACGATAAACATAAAATATATAACTACAGTTATAACCAGAACTATATAACTACAATTATAATGATAAATATAACAATAACTATAACCATAACAGATCTATAAAATAACTACAATTATAACGATAAACATAAATATATAACTGCAATTCTAAAGATAAACAATGACAATGAATTTGACTGAGGACGCTAGAGAACGAGTTGCATCACATTTGGACATGTCGTAAACGAGTATCCGTCTTACCCAATATCAGGACGACGGTCTTCATGAGGTTGACCACCGTCTCCTTGTATTTGACCTGCGAGGTGTGCTGGCTCATGCGATGGTTCTTGCGGCGCACGTAGATGAAGATGCGCGTGTAGACGGCCACCATAACCATAAAGATCAGCAGGTTCAACAAGGCCCAGAACACCAGGTAACTGCGGCTGTAGAGCGGAGCCATGGTGGAGCACACGCTAATGTTGCACATGCAGTTCCATCCCATAGTGGGAATCAGTCCCATCACTATGGCGATGACCCAGATGCCGATGATGAGCATCACGACTCTGTGGTTGGTCATTTTACTGTGCAGTTGCATGGTGAAGATGGTCTGGTGTCGCTCCAGTGCGATGGCCATCAGATTAATCACCGATGCCGTCAGACTGGTGTCGATCAAACCCTGAGTCACGCAAAGAAAAACACAAACATGAGACGCGAGAGTCGCGACAAATACCTCAATATTCCACCACTAAACTACTGGAGAACCTCAGAAAGGTCTTAAGAAGAACTCAATAATGATGTACTATACACTACACACTTATTATGTAAGGGATAATGTAGAGCGAGGCGGTTGTTATAGCGAATACAACCCCGACAGGCTGATCGGGACCCCGAAGCGAAGCGGAGCTTGAATCAGTCTGAAGGGGTTGTATTCGCTATAACAACTGCCTCGCCCTACATTATCCCGCTTATTACATGGCTACCCACCAAATAAATCAATAATTTGACATCAAATATTGATTTAACGATTAACGATTGTATTGCTTCCGCTAAAGAAAATACCCCGTCCGTCTCTACGGTTAGAATCCTGCGTCCATAGCAACGCTCTGTTTTTCATGGCAACGGTGTGTTATCCTTAGCAGCGGACTGATATCAAGAAATAACACACCGCATTCTACATCAGAATTCAACCAAGCCATGTAATAAAATATAACAATTACTATAATGATATCTATAACTATATTGATTAGTATAACAAAACCCCCCATATATTTTTAAGATGGAAAAATGCGGTTTTACAGATACTAGACACGTAACTTTCAAATGAAAGATTGGTATCAGAGAGCACACACACACCCAGGTTCCTAACCGACGACGAAGACTTAACAGAGCAGCCATCAAGTGTTAGACAGTATTCTAGATTATTACGTGCAGAGGTTTTTGGTCCAATCATTAGAATCTCTGTTTTTTCAGAGTTAAGTAGTAGGAAATTACTAGTTATCCAATTTTTTATATCAGCTATGTATTCCGTTAATTTTGTGAATTGGTAAGTTTCGTCAGGGCGTGAAGAAATATAGAGCTGAGTATCATCAGCATAACAGTGACAACTAATGCCATGCTTCCTAATGATATCTCCCAAGGGTAGAATGTACAGAGAGTGTGTGTGTGTGTGTGTGTGTGTGTGTGTAGCATGTACAGAGTGAACAGCAACGGTCCTAGTACTGAGCCTTGTGGTACGCCATACTGAACTTGTGATCGATGAGACATCCCTTCATTTACTGCTACAAACTGATAACGGTCAGATAAGTATGATTTAAACCATGCTAGTGCAATTCCACTAATGCCAACATAGTTTTCGAGTCTATTTAAAAGAATGTTGTGGTCGATGGTATCAAATGCAGCACTAAGATCGAGTAACACTAATAGAGAGACACAACCACGATCGGATGATAAAAGCAAATCATTTGTGACTCTAATGAGAGCTGTCTCGGTACTATGGTACGGTCTAAATCCTGACTGGAAATAGGAACATAGTTGTGAGGATACCGCCTTTTCTAGTATCTTTGATTTAATATAATTTTTTTATGGAAAAATGGAAATGACTTTGATAAAAACTAAGATAGCATGTCTTCTCCCAGAATTCCTCACAGGATGCAGGAAGCACAGCAACAGATTCCAGATGTACTCAACTCAGGAATATTCAACAATTATAAACGCTTCCTCCAACTCAGCTTGTTCGGTCTGACAAACAGCTTAATCTCTGTGTGGTTTCTATTGCTAAACGAGTTATGGTTTCTACATTCAGCACCAATGTTACTCATTAAACACCAATCCCAGACACGCCCAAACCACAGCCTTACCTGTCGGACAAACCATTGATATATGGAAAGCTTGATGGTCCAGGGGCCGGTGTGGAACATCAGGTACAAGTAGGAGACGCCGGCGAAGAGATCCGCGGCCGCCAGGTTTCCCAGCAGGTAGTATATGGGGTAATGAAACCTGCGGTTCATGAAGATGGCCATCATGACCAGGATGTTGGCGAAAATCACAAAAAAACAAACGAAAAATCCCAGGGAAACCACTACAATGTCTTTCGGCTGCCACGTTTTGCTGATGTTCTTCATGCTCTGATTGTAGAAGAACCCTATAGTCATGTTGTCGAAGCAAGCCATCGTGGCGGGCAGCGATTGGGCCATGGAAGACAGCGGCGCACGTGACTGGCTGGGATCTGAAGGGGCGGGGCTTTCGCGTGTCAGAGGTCACTCATGGAGGCATGGAGATGCGAACCTTCGGTCTGAAGAATCCGATCTACTGTGGCAGAGGAAAAATACAAGGAGTGAATATTATTCGGGTTTTTAATCACCGATACACAGTCAAATCAAATCATATCCTCCAGATCACCTTTCATGCCGAAAAATCACAAGAAAAGATACGAAATTATGATTTGCATGAAGGCAATGAACACTGTTTTTACAACCATCAGGATTTGTGACATTTTCATAACAAATAAACACATTTTAAGGCAGATTATGCATCTGGATGTTTTTTTTTTTATTATTGATTATTCTACTGTAATGCAATGATTTATTTTTACTTTATTTAAATCTGCATAAATTAAAGACAGTACAATAAAACTGACATACTGTATATAAAAAAACATTAAAAACATGCATTAAAAAACAAGATACACATCTTCACTTGAAATAAAATACTGATATCTTAATCTTCACATTACAGAAATGAGAATTAACTTTTTTACATTACAGTAAATGTCATGAAAACTGTAAAATATGATTCATTTTCTATTTCCTGACAGTTTTGTGAGATTCACTGAGCCTCAAAACTGCCTAAGTCACACACAACTAAAGCAACATGCCATAAATAAATACGTTTCAATAAATTTAACACAAAATCACACCAGAGAGATCATCCATCCATCTAACACACTCTCACCAGAGTAACTCGACGCAGCACAAACCCCAGAAAAACATTTCCCACTGAGATGGAGAGACCACACCTCAACCAATCACAGCCTGCGCATCAGCTCAAACGCGTGCTGATTGGATGCCGCGCTTGTCAATCATCTGCCCGAGCAGAAGGTTTCCTGTAACTGACTGTTATCATCACAAAAACTTCAGATTCAACCCACACAAGGACAAACATCCTCCTAATCGTGTGTAAAACTGTGAAACCGCCACGGTGTGTTTTCCGTCAGCTCAGGAAACACTTCAAAAAGACTACACAAGTCACTAATCGCCACAATCTAACACTACTAAGGTATCCAGGACACTAAAACAAAAGTTAAGAGACGACGTGTCGCAATCGTATCATGCATTTCTTAAAAATAAATGTTTCAAAAGTGGGATTCCACAGAAGAACCATGTTTGTGTTTCGGTGAACCAGTTTTTTCTTAGTCATTTAAAAAATATACTTCTACTGTAAAGAAGCTTTTGGGCAATGGAAAGGCAAGAAACACATTGAATTAAACGTGAAATATTTCACCTAAAACGTGCTACATCTTGGTGTACGTCACTCGGAAACAGGTCAAAGGTCAAGTCTTGGCATTAAAGGGTTAGTTCACCCAAAAATGAAAATTCTGTCAGTAATCACTCTCCCTCATGTTGTTCGATGAAATCTGAGAGCGCTCTCACTCCTCCACAGGCTGCTGGGTAATCGATATCTGCCATCCCAGAAAAGTTAGTAAAGACATCGTTAAAATAGTCCAACCTTAAGTTTATCAAGCGACGAGAATACTTTTTGTGCGCAAAAACAACTAAAATAATGACTTTATTCAACTCGACTTTATTACTGACAGAATTGTTATTTTTGGGTGAACTAGGCTAACCCTTTAAAGTTTTTTCCCCGGGTTATTTTAGCTATAACAGCGTTATTGTCGTTAACTAAAACTATTAAAAGCATTTCTGTTTATTGAAATAAAGTTACAAAAATATTTGTTGAAAAACTAGAAATTTTGCCTCGGCATTAATAAACTGAAATAAGTTGAAGCCCTAAAATTATGAACTGGAAAATGAATAAAAACTCAAACTGAAATAAAAGTAAATTAAACCTAAATAGAAACATAAAAAAAATAAAAAAAAAAATTTTTGACAAAAGATCAATAAAACTATGAATATTTTCAAATAACCTGAACTAACTTTAAAGTGCTCGACCTTGACAGGGTTATGGTGTTTCAGTGTTTCTCAGACAGAATAAAGATCAGCTTGTGTTTAGTGAAGCGCTGAACAGTGATTGTCAGAAAGCTTGGGAGGAAGTTTCATCATCATCAACCATAAAAACCAAGCAATACATTCCTATACAGACGAAAAGAGAACTGAGAGGGGAATGAAAGTGTGTGTGTGTGTCTGAGAGACACAGACTTAAACAGAACAGTTTGAGATATCCGTCTCAAAAGTGTGTGTGTGTGTGTGTGTGTGTGTGTGTGTGTATGTTGAACGCAACAGCCCAGTAATGAACTTAAACCTGTTATTACAGAAAGACACACCCTTCAGCAGCCGGTCGCTCTCTCTGCGAACTTCAAGCCATTACACACTGCAAAGGTACTAGGTAGTTTCCGTCTGTCTGCCTCTCACACACACACACACACAACTAACATGTGTGCAAACTGAGCTTACTATACACAGATCTACTCCACCACACAGACACACAGGTTTCAGTGCGAGTGTATTTTACCACACACATAAATAAGTCACTTGAGTTTCTATACGTTATAAAAGCTCTTACATGATACTTTCATTCAGGAAAACTGCCTTTCAACTTTCAATCATTCATTTTTGTTTTTATTTTAATATTTTACATTGGTGTTCAAAATGTGGAGAGTCTTTGATTTACTCATGAATAATAAACAAGAGCGCATTATACAGTATCAGCCAAAAGCCTGGACCCACTTCAATACATTTATAGAATAGAATAGAATAGAATCGGGCATTTATATAGCGCTTTCATATGTACTACTGTACACCCAAAGCGCTTTACAATCATATCAGGGGATCTCTCCTCAACCACCACCATTTATGTATTCATTTATGTTGAATTTCTTGTCAAAACTATTTCTATAAACATTATTATAATTCTAAAAAGTATGTCACCATGAAAACTGACCATTTTTATTTGTTATAAGATGCTGCCATTTTATTATAAATTATTTATCCATGCACATCATTATTTATGCACATATCATTATAATAAACACTAAATGTTGCAATGTCGATTTCATGTTGACTTTAAAGCAAGACACTACAGGTAAATAGGCTAAAAAAGTGTAACTAATAAACTTTCCGCAGTTGATTTATTATAGTGCATTATTTCTGAAATGTTATGTTTAAATATGCACTCATTTGTATGCAGTTCCAGAAAAGAAATGTGATCAAAATGATTGTCTGAATTTGTTGTTATATTAGAGTTGGAGGTTTTTACCG
>NC_140210.1:59066579-59094079 GCF_951802725.1 Rutilus rutilus
AATATAAAATAGTTCCAGAGACACTTGTTTGCTGCTCCAATTAGTTATCAATTATGTCTTTAATGGATAATAGTTGCATTAGAGGGCATGAATGGTCATTTTGATTTGTTAAATCTACACCTCAGACATATGCGTCATATTGCTTATATGCTAGTATGTCACATTAAAAAAGAGATTTTTTACTCTTTTTGAACTGTTTGTTGATTAGTTACATTTACAAATAAACGAGGTAAAATGTATGATGAGCACATCTTCATGATTTCTTAATATTTACTTTCAGAAAATTGCTTCCTGTTTTCACTTTCCTTAAAGCCATCTAGGATGCAATTATAGAGGTCAGTAACTGTATTCTCTCTCACAAGAAGCATTTATCGAATTTATACTTAAATACAAAGTAAATGTATTTCGTTACATTCCACCACTGGTTATTATTAACAAAATGTATTGTCACAATATTGCTAACTGCGTCCCGGGAGTTGTTCTCAGCTCTACTCAATTTTATTTATATAGCACCACAAGTCAACATTGAACTTTTATTGTTTTGTTTTTTTCATTTGTATCATTACATACATTATATTATTCAAGTAAATTGACAGTTATAGTAATCTGGCAGTTTCTCAGTTAAATAAATCGGTCGTCACCAGTACACAATGAATTCTGGGATAGGCAAGGCAGCGAAGGGTGCATCTGTTGGCTCCTTCATTTCACGGCGAACGAAGAGCGCATTTGACGGAGCGTTTGAATCGGGACAGCTTTCGCCACGGTCTTCAAAACTGGGGCACAGCTATTGATATTATATACAGTGAGGAAAATAAGTATTTGAACACCCTGCTATTTTGCAAGTTCTCCCACTTAGAAATCATGGAGGGGTCTGAAATTGTCATCGTAGGTGCATGTCCACTGTGAGAGACATAATCTAAAAAAAAAAATCCCGAAATCACAATGTATGATTTTTTAACTATTTATTTGTATGATACAGCTGCAAATAAGTATTTGAACACCTGAGAAAATCAATGTTAATATTTGGTACAGTAGCCTTTGTTTGCAATTACAGAGGTCAAACGTTTCCTGTAGTTTTTCACCAGGTTTGCACACACTGCAGGAGGGATTTTGGCCCACTCCTCCACACAGATCTTCTCTAGATCAGTCAGGTTTCTGGGCTGTCGCTGAGAAACACGGAGTTTGAGCTCCCTCCAAAGATTCTCTATTGGGTTTAGGTCTGGAGACTGGCTAGGCCACGCCAGAACCTTGATATGCTTCTCACAGAGCCACTCCTTGGTTATCCTGGCTGTGTGCTTCGGGTCATTGTCATGTTGGAAGACCCAGCCTCGACCCATCTTCAATGCTCTAACTGAGGGAAGGAGGTTGTTCCCCAAAATCTCGCAATACATGGCCCCGGTCATCCTCTCCTTAATACAGTGCAGTCGCCCTGTCCCATGTGCAGAAAAACACCCCCAAAGCATGATGCTACCACCCCCATGCTTCACAGTAGGGATGGTGTTCTTGGGATGGTACTCATCATTCTTCTTCCTCCAAACACGTTTAGTGGAATTATGACCAAAAAGTTCTATTTTGGTCTCATCTGACCACATGACTTTCTCCCATGACTCCTCTGGATCATCCAAATGGTCATTGGCAAACTTAAGACGGGCCTTGACATGTGCTGGTTTAAGCAGGGGAACCTTCCGTGCCATGCATGATTTCAAACCATGACGTCTTAGTGTATTACCAACAGTAACCTTGGAAACGGTGGTCCCAGCTCTTTTCAGGTCATTGACAAGCTCCTCCCGTGTAGTTCTGGGCTGATTTCTCACCTTTCTTAGGATCATTGAGACCCCACGAGGTGAGATCTTGCATGGAGCCCCAGTCCGAGGGAGATTGACAGTCATGTTTAGCTTCTTCCATTTTCTAATGATTGCTCCAACAGTGGACCTTTTTTCACCAAGCTGCTTGGCAATTTCCCCATAGCCCTTTCCAGCCTTGTGGAGGTGTACAATTTTGTCTCTAGTGTCTTTGGACAGCTCTTTGGTCTTGGGCATGTTAGTAGTTGGATTCCTACTGATTGTATGGGGTGGACAGGTGTCTTTATGCAGCTGACGACCTCAAACAGGTGCATCTAATTTAGGATAATAAATGGAGTGGAGGTGGACATTTTAAAGGCAGACTAACAGGTCTTTGAGGGTCAGAATTCTAGCTGATAGACAGGTGTTCAAATACTTATTTGCAGCTGTATCATACAAATAAATAGTTAAAAAATCATATATTGTGATTTCTGGATTTTTTTTTTAGATTATGTCTCTCACAGTGGACATGCACCTACGATGACAATTTCAGACCCCTCCATGATTTCCAAGTGGGAGAACTTGCAAAATAGCAGGGTGTTCAAATACTTATTTTCCTCACTGTATATATAGATAGATAAGATATATATATAATAGAGTTTGGTGTCTATAGTTGTAGCTTTAGAATCAGCATGGCACCATGCCAACAAATCTGTTGATGTGTTATTTGAGAACAGTTGGGTTCATCAAAAAACTTTGAATAACTTTTTGCCTGCAGATAATCTGAGCCAACGTTGGTGAAAATCAGACCATCGAGGACGAGTCAGGAGAAGTAGGTTTTTCGGAAACTTCAAAATGGCGGTAAAAGGGATGTGACGGAAAATGACGACACCGGGCCGAGTCGAATCGCCTTGAGCTCCAGGAAAATTGTGTTTTAGAATTTTGTTTCTATCTCTTATAGTTCACAAGTTATTAACATAAATGTGAGTTTATGTTAGAGGAATTGAGTTAGAGACTCCAAATTTGCTATGGTGACTGTTCAGACTGTGCTCTATCAGTGCACCAAATATCATAACTTTCCCGCAAGCGGATCTATGGGCTGCCATAGACTCAGGAGCGGGAGAACACTAATGATGGCCCCTAATGAATAGTGTCTTCAGACACATTGACAGAATGGCTTGTTTATGCTTCAATGGCAACCTAAGAATTCATACACTTACCTTACAAAACCAGACCTCTGAAAATGTTTGCGTGTGTGTGTGTGTGTGTGTGTGTGTGTGTGTGTGTGTGTGTGTGTGTGTGTGTGTGTGTGTGTGTGTGTGTGTGTGTGTGTGTGTGTGTGTGTGTGTGTGTGTGTGTGTGTGTGTGTGTGTGTGTGTGTGTGCGCGTGTGTGTGTGTGTATACAGTATATATAACAAAAACACTTAATTTCCACCTCTCACTTTTATTTGGACCCTGCCGTCACTCTTAATGTGTTGTCTCTCTCTATACCCACTAGAACACAGTGTTTGATAAAGAGTGACTTCAAAAGAGCAAAATATCAGTTAAACACACTCCCGTCAATGTTGTATTTTTACTAAGTTGGAATAAGCTGAACAAAACAGATTGCATCGTAACAAAATGAAACTGAATATATACAGCAGAACATCGACACTCGCTCAGAAAACACTCACACACACTGATGACTTTACAGACATTTATTTCCTCAACACAAGAGAAAAACAATGAGTGGAAATTTGAAAAATTAAAGTATTTAATCTCTACAGGCCACGTCCATAAAACCAAATAAAAAAAACGAGCAAAGAAAAAAAGAGAGAAGGAAATTAAACGTTTTACTTCAGCGTGTAAAGACGTGACAAACTGAAATCATCTCAATAGCACATCAACAGTCACATGACGCACGCGTGTATCTAATCGGACCGAACGGGACACAGGCGTAGAGAGGGGGCGGAGCAATCCTGTGATTGGATGAACACAAGACGACTGGTCAATTCTGATTGGTCCTCAGGCTGCAGAGTGCATTCTGGGAGATCTGCCCTGACCCAAGGTCAGTTTTCATATAAAGTTCAAAAGGAATAGGATGTAGAACTGACTCTCCAAACGAACGCTAATCAGCGGTTTAGTTGGCGGCTACTCGACGGGCGCGGCGGCGGCGGCGGCGTTAGCATCTCCTATCGCTACTGCGTCTGCGCTAACGGCAAGCTCCGCCTCCTCCTCGCCCACCTCCACGCCCTCCACTCCCTCCTCCTCCTCCTCCTCTCCTTCACCCGCCTCCACACCCTCCTCCTCTGTGGCTCCACCCATCTCCATCTTCATTTCCTCATCATGCCCCGCCCCGTTTCCCACAGCTTCTGCTACAGGCTCCGCCCCCTCTGCCTGAGGCTCCTCCTCTTCCTGTTTGACCTCGTTCAGGCTTTCATTGGTGAGATCGCCCTCGGACACGTCCATCACCATGGAGTCCTCGGGATCCTGGTCGTCCTGGTTACCGTTGAACGGGTTTTCGCCCTGCGAATTAAGCGAAACTCGTTAACTCGAGCAATATCTCAAACATACTGAACGAGAGCACAGTTGAACAAAATGCTAAATTAACACCAAACGCTACAACGTAAAAAATTATTTTGTAAATAAAATGAACGTTATTGGAGTACGTCTACTTTAACGATTAACTCAGTAGTAGGGATGCATGATATATCGGCCACCATATCAGTATCGGCCAATATATATCTCATTATCGGCCCGGTAAGAGAATTTGTCCGATATATTAAAGCGATAAATAATGGATGATTTCCTCCAGCTGAGACGCTTCAGATGCGCAATGTTCACCATGATGGGTTTGAATTGCTTGAAATATGATTGGAATCACTTCAATACAGTTATGTGCTGTCATAAGGCTACATAAAGTTATAGTGAGAGCATCATAATTGAGTACTTTAAATGGTGAAACTTTCATTTTTTGTAATCAGGCTTTAAAAAAATTATATACAAATTTGGATTTAGATTTATCGGCCAATATATCGATTATCGGCTTTTAAATATAAAGAATTATTGGTTAACGGTATCAACCAAAATGTTCATATCGGTGCATCCCCACTCAATAGTTGAGTAACTTGCCATTTCTTTATAATTGTTTGCAAAAAATAATAATAACAATAACAACAACAACAACAACAACAACAACAACTTGTTTTTTCACTTTTACAACAGCAGCTGAAAAAAATATTTTAACACTAGGCAAAATAAATGGACAAAGTTGAATGTTCTCAAATGGACAAACAATGAAATAATGAAGTCATTAAACAAATCTAAATTAAAAACTTAAAATTAAAATGAAGATTTGTGTTTAAAATGCTGAGGAGTATGAGACAACAAGTTGACTGGAATAATAAAGTAACAAACAAAACAGTAGAAACCGATATCTTCAGGAAAAATGCTTAAATATCGGGGGGAAATGGCTATAAACTGATTAAACCGATTAAGTCTACCAAACGTAGAACCAAATTTTAAGATGCGGTCTCGTTAAAAACAGAAGAAGTACTAAATATGGCGAGTATGAGTATGAGACGAACCTTCAGGTAGCTCTCGAGCTTCTTGCCGATGACCTTGTGGTTGAGGATGCTGCGCGCCACAGACAGACTCGCCCTCTTGGACTGCTCCATCATGCCCTGACACACACACACACACACACACACACACGGGTCAGACCAGCATCTCTCCAGGAGCTCAACACACCGATCGGATGCGGTGGGTACCTTGCGGTTGTAGTTGTGGTCCGAGGACTTGAGGTGTTTCTGGATCAGCATGTACTGCATGGGGATGAACACGTCACACGCCGCGCAGTGAGCCGCCTCCACCTTCTTCATGAAGTGCTCCATGCCCAGATCTACACAGGAAGTGACATCATGAGCTTCAGGCCAGCAGGGCGGTCACAATGGCTGACAATTTTATTTTCAAATTCTAAAAGGCAAGACTTAATGGTGGAGGAAAACAGTGCTGTATTGTCTCCTGTGCCCACTAGAGGGCGCAATAAGCAAATATAAACCAAATCAATCGTCTTTTAAATGACATTCACTTTTTAAAGTGCATGAACTTTTGAAACAATTGTTCTTAAATAAAACATAATTTCCCTAATGTGCACGCAAGGACAACTGGGTTACACTGGTGCATAAAACTGTGTCCGTGCATCAGTAACCTGAGAACACACATGCTTCAACACACAGCGTAATGAACTACATGACAGGAAATGACATCATGAGAGATCCCCGTACCTCGCGTCAGATCCTGGTCTTTGAACACCTGACAGATGGTGGCGCTGTGGTTCTCCATCTGATTCACTCGCTGCTCTGTCTTCCTGAACTTATTGTTCAGATACTCCTATAAAACACCAGTATCGGTTCACTAATAACCCTTGTGCATCGCTTAAAGTGACACATAGGTCCAGTGCACAAAACATTTCCAAGTCCAAAAACTGTCATTAAAGACCCGTGGCAGATTAGTGTTTACGTAAAAAAAAGAAAAGTAAAAAAAAAAAGAAAAAAAAAAAGTTATATAGTTTTAGGTATATGACAATGATTTATGAACAATATGAAATATGTATTTTATGAAACATGTTGAACTCTAAATCTGCAAGAAAAACAAAGCCATAAATCTAAACAAGTTGTGTTCCAAATCTGAGGCGGATATCTCCAGAAATGAGCCGAATGTTCCCAGTTAGTGCCAGTGAAGCTCCACTGGGCGGAGCGACTGAGTTACACGCTCTCAAATATTACAGGCACACGTTCTTCTTATTACACACATACAAACCACACTCTGACACACACACACATCTGCATAATTTATCCAACTGGCTCTATAATATGAAGCAGCAGAAGACAGGAATGAAGCGAGTGTTTGCTTTACAGGCCAAACCTGAGAAAATGGCAACATCTGGTAAAAGAAAAATAAAGTTTTTAATGAAAGCCTATTAAGAAATACTGCATCATTTTATACTTAAAGGTGCAGTGTGTAATATTTAGGAGGATCTCTTGACAGAAATGCAATATCATCTACATAACTGTGTTTTCAGTGGTGTATAAAGAGCTTATTTAATGAACCGTTGTGTGTTTATTAGCTTAGAATGAGGCGTTTCTCTCTACACACACCGCGGGTCCGCTTACATCCACGTTTCTACGGTGGCCCTGAACGGACAAACGCGTTTCGTCACTATGTTGTTCTTCGTGATAAGAAGCTTCAGCTAAAGTCAGTGAATAAAACACTGACACAATGATGAACAGGTGACAATAATATTCACAATAACATATCGCTTTACTGAATAATTAAGCAGACCTAATTTCTTAATTTATCTTTGTAAAGAATCCTCACTGCTGAACTGGCTACTCTCTGCTGTCTCAGGCGACGACATCACTTCCTGTCGGCCACCGTAACTTCTGTTGGCTGCAGTTCACAGCCTCACCACTAGATGCTGCTAAACTTACACACTGCACCTTTAGATGGCCTGGGAGTAAAAATTGCAGTTTTAATGGGGACATTTTTGTCCTTAAGATCCTGAGAGGAACTATTTTGTGTTTCTAGTGCAAAATAGATTTTTTTTTTTAAAGGAAATGGGGGTGAAATAGTAAAATTCTAATAGCAATACACACCTGTGCCAAAATGTATGCGGTCGGCATTAACACAGGCGAAATGATAAAAAAAAATAAAAAACTGAATGTGTGTAGAGAGAAATGCTCATTCTAAGCTAATAAAACACAACGGTTCATTAAGTAAGGTCTTGATACACCACTGAAAACATAATTATGTAGATGATATGGCATTTCTGTCGACAGATCCTCCTAAATATGCACCTTTAACAGGCAAAATGATAAAGGAAAAAAGAACTGAAAGACTAATACGTCGATGAGGCCGTTAAGGGAAGCGCCCGCACCTGCAGGAAGTCGGTGGTGGGCTTGGACAGCTGATTGGACAGGAACCTGAAGTGGTCCTTGTGGAACTTGCTCTCCAGGTGGGCGTCCATGTCCTCGCTGTAGAAGGAGCGAAACTTGCAGACGGAGCAGGCGAACGTCACCCTGGGAACGAGCGCACACACGTGAGCCTCACACACCCCAGAACACTCACCATACACGGACAGCAAAGAACCTGACCTGTGAGCGGACACTTTGACCCCTGACCTTTCAAAGAAGCCCCTCCTCTTCCTGATTTTTGATGCAGGGGGTGGAGTCTGCTTCGCCTTGCCCTGAGCTCCCTCGTCCTGATTGGATGTTGCTAATGAGAGAGAGAGAGAGAAACACACGTCACATCCAAACACCATGAGCGTCAACTTAAAGTCAAAGTTAAGTCATTTGCAGTGCAATTAACTTTTAATACATTTAATTTGAGAGGAATTTGAGTTAAATTAGAGGAGATTTAAGAGGAAGAACTGGGATTTTAATGGGCGTGAACTAGATCGTGCACACCAATGTCAGTTAATGGACCAATCAGAAACAGCTGGAGGCGGGACAATCCATTTTTGCAGTAGTTCTCGTTACATTTGTCCACTAGAGTGTTTAAAAAAACTGTGGTTGACTGATACGGATTTTTTTGACACTGAAATCTATATTCAATTGACATATTTAGCCCATTAAATAAAAGCAGAAGAAACCAGGAGACGCACCAGCACTCTCGCCTCCATCTTCTGCCCTGGAGTCCTGAAGAGCAGAGAGAAGCGTTAGTTGTGTGTCTGGAACGGTCAATCACATAAGCAAACTCACAGACGACTGAAATAAAGGTGAACGTACAGCAGCGACGGCTTCATTCGCCTCCTCCGAATCCCGCCTGTGTTCTTCGGTGGCGGCTTCTGAAACACAACACACTTATGAACACACACACACACACACAGAGGAAGCAGGAGATCAGAAGGCATCATGGGACACAGGTGTGCTCGTACCGGTGGCCCTCCTCTCCCTCGCGGTCTCGGTTTTGCCCATCTTGGACTCGGGCTCGTCGGCGGCGCTCAGGGTCTGTTTCCGCTTCTTCTGGCCGTCGCGCTGGGACTTCACCTGCTGCGTGACATCATCACATATGCAAATGAGATCTGAGGTCATGTGCGTGTGTGTAGTCATGAAGCTGAGTCAATGATGAGAGGATCTACAACAGGTGTGTTCGACTTCGACACGCGAACAACCGCGAGCGCAGGTCAAGAGCTGTCGGCTGGTGTGTATGGCGTCATATTTATCAAACGGATTAAAAATATAGATCCCAACTATTCGGCTTTTTAAATGGTTAATAATAGTTTAGGCTCATGCTGAACTTTTCTGACTATTATTGTACATCATCCTTCCCTCGCACTTTGTAACACATCTTTCCCTCGCGGGTCAAAATGACCCGAAGCCCTAAAATTATGCTTACTTTGTTTTTTAATGCAATTCTTTCTTTAAATTACTAGATTTGATCAATAAATAAATAGTAATTTAAGCACATTCTTCACATTATTTCAACTTAAATAACACAAATTCATGCATAAACCTTTTAATTCAGCTCCAAATATCTTACATTGGGGTGTCTTTGCCGACCTCTTGTGGAAAATAATAATATAAGATGATATTTCATGACTCTAGATGGCCTTATAGCTCTATATGGAGCAAACGAGCTGTTCCGCTGGGTCCTAAAGCCAGTTCTCTTCCAGTATGCATTCAGATACACATGTAGACATTATAAAATCATTTTTGGTCAAGTTTTAGCATTTCTAGTTTCTATCTTGAGCATTTTTAGGTTTTTCTATGTGTACTGAAGCATTCCTCGCATTCCGTTCATTCCTAAGGGGGTCAAATTGACCCGAGAGGGAAGGATGTGTTACTTTTTTAAATTTCAACCTTAAACCTTCTCGAATCCACTGAATATGTTTTGTGCATTCGTTGTTAAAGTGCGACAAAAGGGACCCGAGGGAAGGATGAGGGCAGTACATAAAGTGTTGAATAAAACGCGTTATCGTGGCAAACATCTGTGCATTTGACATTTTAGCTATGATTAAAAAAAATGTTAAAAAAACGTCAAGAAGCAGAGTGTGTCTGACTTCACGTCTCGGTTTTTAACTCCTCGTTGAAGTCGAAAAAGACCCGAGGGAAGGATGAGGGCAGAACATAAAAGTGTTGAATAAAAAGCATTACTGTTGTGTATTTGATGCTACGATAAAAACGCTTCTACGTCGTTACGAGAACCAAAACGTAACGTTTTTTAACTCCTCGAAGTCGAACACACCTAGCGTTTTTTTAAACGTGAACTATCCCTTTAACACACCCATTTATCACCGCCCTGTAATCATGTGACTCTTTACAATTATCCTCCAGTGTGTAACTAAGAGGTCAAAGGTCAAATGTGGGCAGGCTGGGGCTCCTCCAGGGGTTGTTTGTTTGGTGGGATGAATGCGCTTGATTGGCTCTGCTGATCTCTCAGCCCCGCCCCCCCGCAGGGAGTGGGAGGTACTTACTCGGTTCAGGGGTCTCTTGCGGCCGCGCTGCCGGTTGGCCCTCGGGCCCCCTCCGAAGCTCCGGAAGTCCTGGGGCCCGCGCTGGGACTGGAAGGCCCCGCTGTCAGGGTACATGCGGTTGGCCAGCAGCGAGGGCAGCTTTCCTCGCCCCGCGGGGGAGTGGCCTTGGCCTCCGCCCCGCCCACTTCCGGAGGAGGAGGAGTCCTGCCTGCGGCTGTAGCCGCGCCCTCCTGAAGCTCCACCCCTTCGCGGGGATCTTTGCCCCGCCCCCCAGCCGGAGCCCGAGAAGGCGGAGTCTCGATTCGACCGCATTTTGGCAGATCCGAATCCGTCAAAGCCGGACCCGCCCCCTCCAGCTCCGCCCATGACCCCAAAGGCCACGCCTCCGCGCTGGGCCATCATGTCGCCCCGGGAGTCGCTGTACCCAAAGCTACCGGATCTGTAGAGATCTCGGGGGCCGAGGGAGGCGGAGCGCGAGTCGAAAGACTCGTATTGGTCAAACCTGCAGAGGGAGGGAGGCGCAGAGCAAAGGTCAAGCGGGGGACCGACCATCGGCTGCATTTTCATCATGAGCTCTCAAGATGACAAACAAACTCAAGCCCTTCCACAGCCACGTTGTTTGTTTCTCAGGTGCACTGTGGGAAGGCTGTGGAAAAGCTTCAGAATGACTGGTTGCACAGATGGACATATAAGGCAACGAGGTGGAAACAGTGAGATAGCAGGGACTTCTAGGGGTCTGTGAGGGCGTCGTTAGCATTATCTGGGACGCTAGATCTGGACGTCTGAACATGAAACGGGTTTTTTTGTGTTCAAATGGTCAGGAGGGCATTTTAAAAGAACGTCAACTGCTTTTTAAGTGTTTTAGCCAAGAACTGAGCATTACCGTAGACAGCAAATCATTACAAAAAACAGCTTCCACAGGGTAAACGCCACATTTAAATTTACGATCAATTTAAGATGTACACTAGCGTTCAAGAGTCTCTTCTGCTCACCAAGGCTGTGTTCATTTGATCAAGAATACTGTAAAAACAGCGAAAGATTATTCCAACGTAAAACAGCTGTTTTCTGGACTTCTGGGGTCTGTGAGGGCGCCGTTAGCATTAACTGGAGCGCTAGATCTGTGAGGGCGTTGTTAGCATTAACTGGAGCGCTAGATCTGTGAGGGCCGTCTGAACATGATTTTTGTGTGTGTTCAAATGGT
This sequence comes from Rutilus rutilus, assembly GCF_951802725.1. Lineage (NCBI taxonomy): Eukaryota > Metazoa > Chordata > Actinopteri > Cypriniformes > Leuciscidae > Rutilus > Rutilus rutilus. The sequence goes on from NC_140210.1 coordinate 59,078,018, forward strand.
CAGGAGGGCATTAAAAAGAGTGTGTTCACCAAGAACTGAGCATAATCATTAAAAACAACTTCCTCAGGGTAGACGCCACATTTAACTTTTTAGAAAAACTTCTGAGGGGAAGATGTAAACTAGAGTCTCTTCTGCTCACCAAGGCTGCGCTTATTTAATCAAATATACAGTAAAAACATTGAAATATTATAATGTAAACCAGCTGTTTTCTATGTGAATATATAAAAATGATCGATATCCAACGCAATATGGCATCTACCCTGACTAGCCTACAAGACGACATCTAGACAGGATCTTGTCCAAATTTACAGTAAATTATCACCAATTATTATCAGACAAACTAGTGCGACATGAGAAAATAACTAAACTGAACTATTTTGAGAGTGAAATTGTATTGCATACAACATTTTAATACGCAAAAAAGCATAACCCCTGCATCTGTAGACATGCATGAGTGGTTGTGTGTGTGTGTGTGTGTACCTCTCCCGGGTGCTGCTCTTCATGCCCCCCTCCAGCTGCGTGAGCATGTCCAGGCGCTGGTTGATCTTGGCGATGACGGCGTCTGCGGTGGCGCCGGAGGACAGCAGAGATCCCCCTGAGAGACCCCTCTTCATGCGCTCGCTGGAGCCGTACCCCCCGCTGCCCCCGAACCCCCCGCTGCCCCCCGACATCGAGTCCTTATAGCCGTACATGTCGTAGCTGCCCGAGCCTGAGGGTTGAGTCGAATCGAGAATTGAATTCAGAGCTTGCAAATCGGACCGAACATCTGAATGGATACCCAGCCCTACATGATTCTGCATGTAAACTAAAGCGTGCCTCACCTCGGGACGATCCTCCTCCTCCTCCTCCTGATCCTCCCCATCCAGAGAATCCTGACCAGATCACAAACATGTACATGATGCACGGCACACATCCCAAACTCATCTCAAAGTACTAGAGATGCACAGATATGAACATTCAGGCCGATAACCGATAATTCTTCATATTTGAAAGCCGATAACCGATATATTGGGCGATAAATCTAAATCAAAATTTCTATATAATTTGAGAGCCTAATTACAAAAACAAAAAGTCTCACCATTAAAATCCATGTCCTATACACACAATTTTATATACTAGCCTATATCTCATTATGTATGTAGCCGATATGACAGACGTTTGTTGGACTTTACTGTATTTTCGTTTTTGAAGTGATTCCAATCATATTTCAAACAATTCAGAAACATAATGTTGAACAGTGCGCATCTGAAGCGTCCCAGTTGGAGGAAATAATACATTACTGATCGGCTTTAATATATCCGCCAAATTCTCTTATCTGGCCGATAACGATAACATTCAAAATGAGCATCAGCCAATACCGATATGGTTGCCGATATATGGTGAAATCTACAACTTATACACTAAGATGTCGTCGCTCTTTCCAAAAGCTGATAACCCTAGTACTGTATCATATTCGAGTCCTCTAAATGATCTTCATGATATACTCAATCTCCTCCAGTCTCTGAGACTCATATCAAGTAAAAAGTCTGTTAGCTGGAACGCTTATAACTGGCCAGGCCAGTGTAATGAGGGGGCGGGGCATTCACTCAAAATAACATTAAGACTGGACAGAAATGTAAATCTGACTCTTTAAACATGATGATGATGTCTGTTTTCCCGAGAGAAAGCGTATAGAGATGAACTTACGCAGGTTACACTAGACACGGATTTAAAGCCACAAAAGAACAATAGCATGAGGTCTTTTAAGATGGCAGTACACTCAAATAACTGTGAATACTGTAGATTAACACTGATATCCAAACAATCAACCGAATAATCGAACAATAGAGCAGCAGAATGGACACGGCAGCCATTTTACGACTAAACGCCCCCATTTCACCGATCCAGCACTCAGTGTCTGTTTAGCGAGGAAATATGGCGATTCTTCTCTTTCGATTCGCCATTTTAGACGCTAAACTGCAGAATTTATCGCTGCGCGTGAACTCGAGCAATCGGGCCTCGTGTAAAACATTTCACAGCGGAAAATCCCTCACAAGAAAAAGAAATATTATTAGTTTGAGCGATTTAACAATACGTTAATGGTTCGTGTTTCGAAAAGCGCGTTCGTGTGCGCGCTTCCGCAAGCAGACAATAACAATGGGATTTACGTCGACATTGACAACAATCGATGAAACTACACTTTAAAATGTAAATACTTACACAAAAAGGAAACTAACGGACTAATAAGATCTGTATGAATGATTAAAACGTTTTTTCCGCTTCATTTCGACCTGCGCCATTTCACGCACACAGCGAATCATCGAGCTGCGTTTCTCAAATACAGAGTAATACATGATGCCAGCATACAAACGATAGCATTAAACACAGAGAGATGCTTATTTAAAGTGAATAAAGATTAAATCACTAACCTGAAGAATATCCTCGGTCCATCCTGCAGCAGTGTCTAGTGTAGGTGTGACTGAAAGCGAGGCGGTCGGGCCAGTATCAGGCCGCGCAGACTCCGCCCACTTAAGGGCGTGGTCACATGACTGACGTGTGAACGAACCAATGATCGACTTCCAGTGGCCGGAAACAGCATTCATTATTTCAAAACAAAAGTATGTATTTCACTGTCTGGGATTTAACCATAGACTGGATTTAACTGTTGCGTTTAAATTAGGTGATAATCAGCATTAGGTGCTTCAGTTGTTTCATTTATAGACATAATACATACATTTATAATATCTATGGTTTCATTGATATGTTGGATAAAGCAACATGATATAATCACATTTGTTGCAGTTTTTAATGGATTGAGGAACTGATTTACTGGGGCTATAATCATTGTGATCCTTAAAATAACACATTTGTGTAGGTATAGAAAATTAATATTAACAATTAAAACGAAAAATATGAACTGGTAGTCTCAACATGTAAAATGTGTACAGAAAATGACTTAACATTTAATTTCCTTTGTGTAAACCTGCAAGTGTATTCAGCCAAAATCTGATTTTATAAATAATTTTTATTAAAATTCCACAAAATAGACAGAATTTCAGCAGAGCAAGTAAAAAGACTATCTCACAGAGCACCATCTGATATATAAAAGAGCATTTAAACAGACAAAAGAGTGATTCAGAGAATACAAGAGCATTTTTGGTCCCCACACTTCTTAAAATGTACACTTTATGAGATAAATAAAGAAGTGTAAATACACTGTTTAAATACTAAACTACAGCTCAAAATCCCAAATCATTTTGGCCTCATAATATAACATATCTCTTTGTCGAGATGCACTTTGATTCGCTCGTTAGTGTTTCGCAGAAACACACAAAACTGTAACATACACAGACATATCTACATAATGTGTGTTGCATGCAGAAAATCCTTCATGTTTAACAAACCCAGGCAAGAAACAGAGAACGAGAACAGCCAGAACCAGTAGTGTGAGAAAGACTTGATCATAAAACCAGAAAGAACCATAATTTCACGGTGTGATTGCATAGATCAGAGCTGATATGAAGAACCGAATATGATCTGAAGAAGGGAAGCGTTCAGGACATGGACGGACGGATTCTCTTCGCTGCCTGTTCTTCCACTGCAAACGTGTAGTTATACTGCAGAGAAACATCTGAGAGTCACTTCTGCTCAACCACACACAAATACACCAACAAAAACAAGGGCTTCAAAATAAAAGTCCTCAGCAGAGCCAGAGACAGAAATCTCTGAGAATAATGTCTTATTATCAGAATGATGAACTCAGTGAAGTGTTGCACAGGATCTCACCTCGTTCTCGATGTCCTGCACTGATTTGATTCGGATGTCACTCAGTGTGATCACAGACACCTGACACACACATCACACACACACACACCACAGTTCAGCAAGCTGTTATTGGTCACTTGATTATGATTGGTTAATGAAAGCATGCCGTGGTCAGAGATGTATGCATGAATAATATTTTTTTTCAGGATCTAAATTCTGTAACAACTAGCAAACTCTTTCTCCTCACATAATAAAGTCATTTACATATAAATAAAATCATTTCCTGAACTTTTTTACTGTTTACTGTGCCATGATGACCAGATGATTGCATGTAAATGAGTGATGCAGTGACCTCTGACCTTTGTGTTGGACTGAGACTCAAACTTGGGGTGTAGAGTGAAAGGAACACCATCCATCGCTGAGGGAACAGACAAACAAGAGTGACTGACATGTTTTTACTCGTACCACATGTGATTTATATTAGGAAATCTATGTACGAATGATGAACCATTATTAGTGATATCAAGAATAACAATGCATGATGTGTATGTGATGATATATACAGGAAACAGATTGAAAGGATGATGAAGTAAGTTTGCCTGTTGCTGTACCTGTGATACCATAGATGTTGCTATGGTTACCGCTGTCATACACTCCCTCTGTCGGCTTGCTCATGTCCAGCTTACTGCGCCGACGGCTGACTTTCGGTGGGATATCGGGAGCGTTGCTATGGAGACAGACAGTCAGAGGGAGAAAACCACAAAGCAACAGCCTAAACACTCTAGAACCTACACAGCAACACCCTAGAAACCACCCTAGAAACTACACAGCAAAACCCCATCTATCACCCTAAAACCCACATAGCAACACCCTAGCAACCAACCTGAAATATCTAGAACCTACACAGCAACACCCTATCAATCACCCTAAAACCCACATAACAACACCCTAGCAACACCCTGAATTATCTAGACACTACACAGCAACACCCTAAAACCTACGTAACAACACCCTAGCAACACCCTGAATTATCTAGAAACTACACAGCAACACCCTAAAACCTACATAACAACACCCTAGCAATCAACCTCAATGATCTAGAACCTACACAGCAACACCCTATCAATCACCCTAAAACCCACATAACAATACCCTAGCAACATCCTGAATTATCTAGAAACTACACAGCAACACCCTATTAATCACCCTAAAACCCACATAACAACACCCTAGCAACCAGCCTGAATTATCTAAATGATCTAGAACCGCAACACCCTATCAATCACCCTAAAACCCACATAACAACACCCTAGCAACACCCTGAATTATCTAGAAGCTACACAGCAACACCCTACCAATCACCCAAAAACCCACATAGCAATACCCTAGCAACCAGCCTGAACATCCTAGAAACTACACAGCAATATCCTATCAATCACCCTAAAACCCACATAACAACACCCTTGCAACACCCTAGCAACACCCTGAACATCCTAAAACCTACACAGCAATATCCTATCAATCACCCTAAAACCCACATAACAACACCCTAGCAACCACCCTGAATTATCTAGAAACTACACATCAACGCCCTAACCACAACCCCAAACACCCTAGAAACCTCATAGCAACACCCTAGCAACCAGCGTGAAGACCGTGAGGCTGCAGCTCTTCAGTCAGCACTAGACAACAGATCAAACACAGAACACAGTAAAGGTGCAGTGGTGGAGAGCAGCTGGGGATTCTGACTCTACACGCTGCTCTCCACACACAGCTGATTTGCATCGGCCTGATTTAGCAGTCAAATCATGCAAACACTGGAGTCTCTCACGCCTCACCAACAGACTCCAGTGTTCTCGCTGATGTGGTGGTACCTGGGTTTGAGCGGCTGGGGGGGTCCGGGGCCGTCCAGGGAGAGACTGCGCAGGTCCAGACTGACACTGCGAGGCTTGGCCTGAGGCATCGGGCTGGAGAACGGGCCCTTCAGACACCACACCACGAAGCCATTCATGTCCCTGACGCACACACACAGACAAACAAACACTTAACGGGTGAATGGACCGTCTGATAGTGCTGGGCGGTAGAACCAAACATTTATATCACTGTACTTTTCAAAATTATACCAGTTTCACGGTATATGGCGTTTTTTTTTTTTTCAAGCATGACTGGGTGTTAACCACATTTTCTACTGATTGAGAGAGGAGATACTGCAGTAGATCTAAATCTGAAAGTGCACCGTTTTGTCTTTCAAAAGTAAGAGTCGACTCTGAGCCAATGAAATGAATCGTTTTTCAAAGGAGTCATAAGCCGGTTCGTTGTGACGTCAAGGCGAAACATTAGCATATTGCGTGCGCAGCTTCAAACACAGCAGCTGTGAAGAGTCAGAGGTTAAAGTTCATCTTTATCATGATATCACAGCAGTATAATCCTAAACTTTTGCTGTGTTCCCTTTATTTCAGTGACGACTGCTTCTCAAATCTCAGAGTTCAATGCAGGATTGGCACACCGCTTGCTCTTCAAAGATGGTGTTCAAAATACTAAGTTTTGAGTTTTATATTGTGTAGGTCTCCTGCTAACTGGCTAACTCACGTTATCACTGTCTTACTGAAATACTACTGCTGATCAGTTGTGGGCCACTATTACCTAAAACTGTGTCTATTAATGCAGATCGTCTGTTGTTCTCACTACTTTGAGGAAAGATTAAGCATGGAGCAAGATTTGTACAGTTGCAACATCTCATACAATATGCCTCAAACTGAGTAGAGTATCACTGAGAAACACTGAGTCCTGCTCGAGTCGTCCTGATGGAGGTTCGGGTTCAATAACTAGTTCTTCCAGTGTTTCATCATCGGACTCGCGCTCGCATTGATATGGTCAAATCGACGCCATTGTTCGTTACTGTGTTTAGTTAACGGTGTAGGAAGCCTCAGGACACGCAGAGCTGATGTTGTTATGGCAATGGGCATTTATGTTTTCAAAGCGCGCGCTGTACGTAAACCAATCACAACAGACTGAGCTGTCTGGCCAATCAGAGCAGAGTATCTCACGGAAAGGCGGGATTTAGAGAGATTGATTCATCTGACGAGTCGTTTGAGAGTCATTGAAAATGTGGTGATGTGCAAATGTATATTATGAGGAAATTAAACAGTTTTTTGACCTTTGATGCATGTAAACCTGTTGTAGGAGACTCCACAACAACATTAGGAAACTTTAAAATAGCATAATAGGGGCCCTTCAAAAGTGGCGAGCCAGCATGGAGCGAGTCTCACCCCAGGCAGGTGTACTGCTGCACCATGGTCTTGTTCTTCGCCGTCAGTTTGAGATCTAGAACCGCCATCGTAACGCTGCCCACTGGAACCATCCGCACACAGATGCGCTTCTTCTTCCCCACAGACGCCTCTATACACACACACACACACACACACAGGTTTACTCTTCCACCGCACGTCAGAAGGTCAGGAGAAGCAGATCTGTCCAGTGAACCGTCTTACTGGGCTCCAGGTATTCTGGGATGTAACAGTAACCATGAGGAATCGTCTCTTTATCCGACATCAACAGCGCATCCGCCACGACCATCCCACCGGACAGATCCTACGAGACGGAGGCAGACGAGAACGAGAAAGGGGTGGTTGATTATGATTTGACTTTTCTAACTTTAGTTAGTGTGTAATGTTGCTGTTTGAGCACAAACAACATCTGCAAAGTTACAACGCTCAAAGTTCAAAGCAAACGGAGATATTTGCTTTTAAAGAAATGCTTTTTAAGGACTACAACAAACGACTAGTAGGGATTACAATGAGCTTCTTCACGGGTTAGTGACATCACAAACCCTTAAATTTACATAAACCCCACCCCCGGGAACACGCAGTCCTTGTTGAGAAGAGGTCAAGCTGTAGCATCCGTCTTTTCACATTTATTTATTAATTTTCAGTTCATATGTGTGAGGTAATCGGAGCTGCTAACACACACACACACAAGCTCTTGAAGCTCCGCCCCCTGTGCCGGGAGCAGTAGCTCATTTGCATTTAAAGGGACAGACACAAAACGACACGTTTTTGCTCCCCCTCAAAAAGTGACAACTTTAACATGCTGTAAAAAATGATCTGTGGGGTATTTTGAGCTAAACCTTCACACACACACTCTGGGGACATCAGAGACTTATTTACATCTTGTGAAAAGGGGCATTATAGGAGACAAAAGGAATCGCCGGTGCAGCACAGATGTCTACTAATTAAAAATATTTATTTAAGGTGCATAACAATAAATGACTAACGTTTCGATGTAATGTTACATCTTCATCAGAGTCCTTGGAGAGAATGAGCAATGAAGCCATTAATAAAGATCATCAACAGGTGTGATTAAGGGGGCGTTGGCCACCCAAAAATACACCCCTCTAAACCAAGGTGTCACACTCACACATCAATCATTAAAGGGCAAGTACCCACATACAGATCAAAAAAAAAAAAAAAAAAAAAAAAAAAAAACAGTTCACAATACAATGGGAATAAAAGTATATTCATCTTAGGTACTGTATTTTAATATGCTTAAATGTTTAGAGAAAGCATGTTAAACCCAATTCTTCATTTAGACCAAAAGGTTCTCGAGTGTTAAGTGTATGTATCCAGAACGCTTCCCTGCATAGAAGTTTATTGATAATATCACCACCTCTGGGTGGGGGTGTGATTTTCTCAATTCCCCAAAACTTCAATGATGCAGGGGAACCATGATTAGCCTGCTTATAGTGCCTCGCCATGGCATATGTTAAGTTCTGGGTACGAATTGCTGTTTTGTGTTCAGCTATCCTTAATTTAAGTTGACGTTTTGTTTGACCTATGTACACCAGTCCACAGGGACACTTTAGAAGGTATACTACGTGAGTACTGTTACAGTTAATGAATGAAGAAATAGAATATTTCTTACCAGTGCGGGGATGTGAAAAGTCTTTCGCATTGGTCGAATTAGAGCATTGCGCACAATTGCCACATTTATAGAAACCCAGAGGTGGGCTGGGAAGCCAAGTAGTAGAGGGTGAAATAATCATATCTGAGTGGACCAATCGGTCGCGAATATTGCGGGCGCGTCTGAAAATAAACCTGGGCGGCTCAGCGCAGATGTCTTTGAGTGTCGGGTCACTGTTAAGAACGTGCCAATGTTTGCGAATGATGTTCTTTATTCTTCCTGCTGCTGGAGTGTAGCTAGTGGAAAAAAATACTCTGGATGTCATGTGAGGCTTATTATATTAGCATTATAGGACCCTGTAATGCATCTCACCTTAGTGTAACACAGGAAGTATCCCGACTTCATCGCAAACCCCCGGATGAAGTTAGCGGAGCCTCCATCTTCCGTCTGACTGATCTAAACATACATGTGCGTGGTTAGTGACATCATATGGCCATGTGACCGCAAGTGTGAGTGGTTGTCATGGTTACCAGGTTGAAATGACTGGGACAGGTGGTGGCGTTAGAAGCCCAGGCCACCGCAGTGATGGGCCTGCTGGAGCCGCTCGACGGATCGTACATAGACATCTACAGACAGACACATTACGAGACGTTATTAATGATACGCAACTACGCCAGGTCGTAATTACCAGATTCCAACTTGTAAAAAGCATTCACGTCCCCGGGGAGCTCCTAATTACAACTTGTACAAAAGTGAATTTTCTGAGACCTCCAACTTGTACCACCTGACCACTGAAGATTGTTGATAGTGTTGCCTTAGAAACGCATGATTTCCAGTGGAGGACGTGATGCTCCGAGTAGAACGTCACGTGACATTTAGTATTTATGGTAAATATGTAATGGCGTGAACTCAGCATTACTGATCATGACATCTTAAAACTTACATCAACATGAGTAAATTTAAGATCATCATCAACAAAAGCTCACCATCATCGGAAAGAAAGAAAGAAAGAAAGAAAGAAAGAAAGAAAGAAAGAAAGAAAGAAAGAAAGAAAGAAAGAAAGAAAGAAAAAGAAAGTGATTTATCTTGACGTATAACGTTATCTCACGTCTATTAGTTAATCACACTTTTAATACTGTTTTCACTGGTTTATCAGCTCGACGCAGCGCGATCATCTTAGTTATTGTTCCATTAGGTTCAAACTCTCGATATAATCAGCACTAACACCCGCATTTAAACATTAGCCTGGTTACAAGCGGCTTTAATGAACACGAGAGGCGGAATTCAGTACTTACGGAATTACGTTGGTTATGAGGTTTATTCTCGATTCAAAACAGTGAAACTAAACTCAACTCACTCCCTCAGTCAAACAACAGGAAGAACCTAACGACTCCAACTCCCACGATGCACCGCGGCGACGTCACAGAGGACTGCGCATGTTCAGAGTTATAAACCGGTTCCTCAGCGGACTTCTAAGGAGCCTCGAGATTATTCGAAATAAAGATAAAACAGCGTTAAAACTACTAAAAATCAAGATAGCCTATTTCTTATTTTAACTCTAAAGTCAGGCAAATTAATAAACGTCCATGGGCATTTTTATACATTTCACAGATATATTTCTAGTTATGCCAAGTTCTAAATTGTTTCATCTTGTAAAAATTGTGAGTAAACACTTAAATCAAGAAATGAAAATGTAAACTACAAAAACAAATCTAATTGGAAATATTTAAATAACTATAGCAGTGTCTCAATGATACTACTACAATAACATTACATTAATGAAAAAATAAATGAAAGGTAAAATAAACAATTATATAATTAATACAAAGAAAAATAATTAATACAAAGGAATTTAGAGAAACAGCTCTTAATATTCTAGTTTCATATTTGTTGATTTTTTGCATCATAAATTTGTCTCATAAATATGTAAATGTAGGCTATATATGTAATATATAAAAACACACCAAAAAATGAGAACACCTGACACATGTATTTTTTTATTTGTTACATTTTTACAGACATGAACATACAGGAGGTACAAGTCACAACATTTTCTACTTTCCCCCCACAAAAGACGTTTCAGAAACTGAAGATGCATTTTTCCACTTTTAGCAGAGTAAAATATGATAACGTAAACGTCGGCCTCAGCTTTACATGCGTCAGTCATGCAGAATCATCAGACATATCAGTGATTTCTGCTGTCGTGCAAATGAACGACTGACTTTATGAATGACTTCAAATGAATGACTTAACTTTACATTAAGTAAATCCACTTCACCAGCTAATCACTCCTGGACAGCGATGCCATAGTGATACACAGAGCGACCGCAAGAACGGAAGTTCAAAGGCAATACTCTAAAGATGGCTGCGCTTGTTTCTCTGGCGCATAAGGTCTATAGTTAACAGACAGAGAAATGACGGCTATTGCATGCTGGGAAGGAACCAAAACTCCATCAGGTGACAGAATGGAGAGAAAAAAACAGGTGACTTGAGTCCCGGTAAACACACAACGGTGTTAATCAGCGTGTGGTTCGTCGCTGTCCCGGGCCGTCCTGATGAAGTGCATCAGCGTGAGCTCGTACAGCACCTGGTGTCCGTTGTTCCAGGTGTACAGCGCTCGTGTGCGCGGGTTGTAGTCCAGCATGGAGATGTGTGAGTACAGGTTGTGGAAGGGGATGTCGGTGTACTCGTAGGACGCCGTGTCCGTGTGGAAGCTGAAGTGGACCTTGGCTCCGGCCAGGTGCGAGTCGGTGACGTACAGCGTCCCGCAGATGAGGAAGGCCTCGCCGGCGCTGCGTTTGGGGAAGCCGGTGTCCCAGGAGCGCTGGACCTCGAGTGTGCGCGGGTCGAGCCGGCTCAGCACCAGAGTCCCGGCGTGAGGGGTGGAGCTGTACACGGCCCACAGGCCCAGCTCGTCGGCCATGAGGTCGATGTCGGAGGAGCCGCCCCACGAGTACGGGAAGGTGTTGTTGAACCCGGCCTGATGGAGCGGCTGCTGGTGCTGGACCACACCCGACGCCAGGCTATAGCGGATCAACACGTTACTGTGGTGTTTGGTGTAGTACAGGGAGCCGTTGTACACCACGTGACCCGTGCCTGAGACACACACACACAAACACACACACACAACACTGTTTATATCGCACAGTTCAGGAAAAAATATGGAATTAGACAGACAGACAGATTATAGATAGATACTGTAGATAGATAGATAGATAGATAGATAGACAGACAGACAGACAGATAGATAGACAGATGGACAGACAGACAGACAGACAGACAGACAGATAGATAGATAGATAGATAGATAGATAGATAGATAGATAGATAGATAGATAGATAGATAGATAGATAGATAGATAGATAGACAGACAGACAGACAGACAGATAGATAGATAGATAGATAGACAGACAGATAGATAGACAGAGAGACAAACAGATAGATAGATAGATAGATAGACAGACAGACAGACAGACAGACAGACAGACAGACAGACAGACAGATAGATAGATAGATAGATAGATAGATAGATAGACAGATGGACAGACAGACAGACAGACAGATAGATAGATAGATAGATAGATAGATAGACAGACAGATAGATAGATAGATAGATAGATAGATAGACAGACAGACAGACAGACAGACAGACAGATAGATAGATAGATAGATAGATAGATAGATAGATAGACAGACAGATAGATAGACAGAGAGACAAACAGATAGATAGATAGATAGACAGACAGACAGACAGACAGACAGACAGACAGATAGATAGATAGATAGATAGATAGACAGACAGACAGACAGACAGACAGACAGACAGACAGACAGATAGATAGATAGATAGATAGACAGACAGACAGACAGACAGATAGATAGACAGATGGACAGACAGACAGACAGACAGATAGATAGATAGATAGATAGATAGATAGATAGATAGACAGATAGATAGATAGATAGATAGACAGACAGACAGACAGACAGACAGATAGATAGATAGACAGACAGATAGATAGACAGAGAGACAAACAGATAGATAGATAGATAGATAGATAGATATATAGATAGATAGATAGATAGAAAGATAGATAGATAGATAGGTAGGTAGGTAGGTAGGTAGGTAGACAGATAGACAGACAGACAGACAGACAGACAGACAGATAGACAGACAGACGGACGGACGGACGGACGGACGGACGGACGGACGGACAGACAGACAGACAGACAGACAGACAGACAGACAGACAGACAGACAGACAGACAGACAGACAGACAGACAGACAGACAGACAGACAGACAGACAGACAGATAGATAGATAGATAGATAGATAGATAGATAGATAGTCATTCATACCTGCCCACGGGTGAGGAAGATGATGGATGATGAAGTTCTGTCTATTAGCGAAGTCATAGAGTGACTGATACTCCACCAGACGCCTGCCCTTCAAATACCCATCCATCACCCACACCTACACACACACACACACACACACACACACCTTTAAAATAAGCTAAAACAGCTAAAACTCAAGATCTTTTTGATGAAGATGAAGAACGTCTAGGTTACTAATGTAACGTAACGTGTAACGCCTCATAAGTAACCTAGACGTTCTCATCAGTCAGTCACGTTTGATGTTAAATCAGAACTGAACTGATGAATTGTGATCCCTATGGAAGACGCAACGACTGCTGCCCCTTCCAGCGCCCCGAGCGCTCGTTCGTGAGCGAGTCCAACTCCATACCAGATCCTCTGCACGGGGGAGAGTTTGCTCTTTTGCCAGTTGACCCAAAGCCCCAAGCGGCTGAGGTGTGTGAGCACCATGACTGATCTTGAGATGGGGCCAGTATGAGCCAGTCATCTAGACAGTTAAGGATATGAAAGCCCTCCTCCTTCAGTGGATTCAGGGCGGTCAGGTCTTCATAGAGACGCGGGGTTGTCTGCCACTGAGGTAAACCGGACGCTGCTGAACCTGGGGGGACTGAATCGCATAGCTGAGTCTGATCATCTGAGTGACCCAGCGAGACGAGCTGGTAAGCACTAGCCAGGCGTCCAGACGCCATGGGGCAGTGAGTGTGGTGGCACTCTTACATGGCTTCCCTGAGGGAGTGGCTGGAGACTTGGTCTCGACATTGGTTCAACTCGACATTGGCCTAGGTGAAGGCTTCTGCTGAGGCTGTGACGTCACACCTGTGTTTACTCTTTTAGGGAAACTGCTCTTTAGATGTTGAAGCACTCACACTCAGCAACCGTGACCTCCACTGGAACACGCCGTCACACCAACACACGTATAGGAACCCTCTTGTTCTACTTTACCCTGGAAACCCAGAGTTCTCGCAAGAGCACAAGTTGAATTGCTCAGCGAGTTACTCTGGCGTCAAGTAATGAAATACACTCTTGTATCCAAGCTGCACCAATCACATCGGGTTATCTGATATAGGCGGGCCAGAGATGAGATGACGACAGCACTATGACGTCGAAGTCATTAGTAAACATTGCAAGATGGCTATGGATGAATACCAGTTGTTTTAAACGGCTTTGGCCGCTACAATGAACGAGTTAGACTTGGCTTTTTATCTAAAAGAGGAACAGAAGACGCAGATCGAATCGTTCCTTTGCAAGAAGGGCGTTTTTGCTGTTTTGCCGACCGGATACGGCAGTAGAGTCCAATCTACCAGTGAGCTCCACTGGTAGCTAAGCGCATGGGGCTTGTTGTGATTGGTCGTAGTGTTATCCAATTACGTGCAGTGAGATTTTCAAATGCATGCTTGGTGCCGCCCCTCGAGCTGGCCGATTTTCATTAGTCGATGCCAGACCATTAATCTTTCAGATTTCTTTCAGATTACACAGGAACGATGAATGAAGAGCAGACATAGCGTCGAATGTGACTGATTGATAGGGAACCAGGATTCTTACCTGGAACCTGGATATATTTTTCTAGTCTGGTTAAACTACAGATGTGTTGTGTGTAGGATCAGATCTTTTACATACACGATTGTCTGAACTGTCAATCATGGTGTCCATCATCCATGATCCGAAGCGTGAGCCTGAAGATCTGATGGTGAGCGGAGCGCTGATCCCCGTCAACCTGCCACAACCTGACAACACACACACACACACACACACACTGTAAAAGTAGAGCAAGGTCATGGGTTCTATCCCCAGGGAATGAATGAACCAAAGCAGTGTAAGTCACTTCAGGTGAAGTGTGTGTGTGCGGATACCCAGCTGGCTGGAGCAGGTGTGCAGGTGTTGCTGCAGGACGGACGAGCGCTCCTGCAGACGTTGATAGTGACGGAGAGTGAAGAGTTCCTGCAGGACGGACAGAGAGTCCTTGAGTCTCTCCAACTCCTCCTTCAGAGACTCCAGCTGCCCCGAATCCGCCCGCAACCGCCCCGTCAGCGCCCGCAGGGGGCGACACTGAGACACGCTCCAGCGCAGATCCTGTGGAGGACACAAACAACATGTTACACACTGCTAACTCTGGGACCTTATATAGACAGGTGTGCGCCTCAGGTGGACTCCAGTCCAGGTGTAGAAGCATCTCAAGGAGGATCAGTGGAAACAGGATAAACCTGAGCTTCGAGTGTCATGGCAAAGGCTGTGAATGCTTATGTACAAACAACCTCAGAGGTCGAGTGTGAGGGTTGGTTTAGGGGTCAGAGGTCGAGTGTGTGTTGCTTGTGTGAGGGTTGGTTCAGGGGTCAGAGGTCGAGTGTGAGGGTTGGTTTAGGGGTCAGATGTCGAGTGTGTGTTGCTTGTGTGAGGGTTGGTTCAGGGGTCAGAGGTCGAGTGTGAGGGTTGGTTTAGGGGTCAGAGGTTGAGTGTGTGTTGCTTGTGTGAGGGTTGGTTTAAAGGTCAGAGGTCGAGTGTGTGTTGCTTGTGTGAGGGTTGGTTCAGGGGTCAGAGGTCGAGTGTGAGGGTTGGTTTAGGGGTCAGAGGTTGAGTGTGTGTAGCTTGTGTGAGGGTTGGTTCAGGGGTCAGAGGTCGAGTGTGAGGGTTGGTTCAGGGGTCAGAGGTCGAGTGTGTGTTGCTTGTGTGAGGGTTGGTTTAAAGGTCAGAGGTCGAGTGTGAGGGTTGGTTTAGAGGTCAGAGGTCGAGTGTGTGTTGCTTGTGTGAGGGTTGGTTTAAAGGTCAGAGGTCGAGTATGAGGGTTGGTTTAGGGGTCAGAGGTTGAGTGTGAGGGTTGGTTCAGGGGTCAGAGGCCGAGTGTGTGTTGCTTGTGTGAGGGTTGGTTCAGGGGTCAGAGGTCGAGTGTGAGGGTTGGTTCAGGGGTCAGAGTTCGAGTGTGTGTTGCTTGTGTGAGGGTTGGTTTAAAGGTCAGAGGTCGAGTGTGTGTTGCTTGTGTGAGGGTTGGTTCAGGGGTCAGAGGTCGAGTGTGAGGGTTGGTTCAGGGGTCAGAGGTCGAGTGTGT
>NC_140210.1:59099079-59131579 GCF_951802725.1 Rutilus rutilus
GACTTGTTCATATGGATTGATTCAGGATTCACTGAGTCGCTTATATGGATTGATTCAGGAGTCACTAAGGCTGAATCCGAAATCGCCTCCTATACTCACAAATAGGGCGTTATATGAGGGGACGGGCATTTGTAGTGGTGTCCGAAACAATAGTGGACATTATCGAGTACACTCATTCTATCCCACAATGCACCGCAATAACGAGTGTACAGCCGATGCACGCTCAAACGGCTGTCCGAATTCGCTCACTCCTTTTCATTCACTCTTTCAAGTGAACAGTATTAGTGGACTAACGTAGGGATTAGTGAATGAGGGTTTAGGGGGCGATTTCGGATTCAGCCTAAGTCACTTATATGGATTGATTCAGGAGTCATTGAGTTGTTCATATGGATTGATTCAGGATTCACTGAGTAGCTCATATGGATTGATTCTGAGTCGTTCACAGTGAGACGCGGCGAGTGTGTACCTGACAGCCGTCGTGTGTGGGCTGGATGAAGTGTGTGTTCTGCTGCGTCAGCTCCTCCCCGTGTCCGCCTCTGAAGCGCAGTGCGTGTGTGTAGCTGAGGGAGGCGCTGTCGAGCCAGCCGGCCGAGTTCTGGCACACGTATGTGAAGCTCTGGTGGGCTGTGGCGCTCAGGAGCTTCAGGAAACCCAGCTGAACCACATGAACGGGGTTTCCGTCCACATCCACATACGAAAACTACACGAGGCAGACAGACAGAGTGTGAGTGAAGGGACAGAGGCTAAAGATAACACAACAACACAATAATGAATGACCTGTGAGCCCTTCTTGAACTGGCTGAACCAGGTTCCTGGTTTCTCTTTGCTCCATGAAGCCATTTTGACCTGTGCACAATAAACATCATTCACACGTCACTTTTTTTCTGATGACACATGGCAGATATAAAAGCTTAAGGTATTGCTTCTGCTGTAGAAGTACAGGTGTACATCATAACTTGTAGTGTGACTGAAGATCTCACCGACTGTATGCTGCTGTGTGGCTGGAGACACGTTTCACCTTCTGCTGTGAAGTTGCAGAACACCTTAAACGCGTCTCTATGGCAACCCTGGTTGGGGTCAATCCAGTAAACACCTGAGGTCGAAAGTCATACAGAGAAATCAGAATTGGTCTGAGAACGCAGCAATAGAGTGTGAGAAATATTCTCCAGCGCTGGATCAAGTGCGGACTGGACCCCCGTACCGTCGGGATACTCGGGGTGGCACATCCACAGCTCTTTGCAGGTGCGGGCGGGACTGTGGAAGGTTCCCAGGGGAGTTCTGAGTCCCTCCACATCAGTCCTCATGGATGACAGAGAGGCGAACACCTCCTCCATGTCCTTCTCCTCCCCCTGAGCCTCCTCGTCCTGCATCTCTCCGTCCTCCACAGCGGCTCCGTCCACTTCCGAATGTCTCCTCCTCTTCCCACGGCCGTCCAGTCCCGGAGGAGCCACCATTCCCACCGCGGGAGAACCCTGGACAGAGACGCTTGCTCTGTTAATGCTCCTGCTGCCATTTATTCATCCTAAAAACATGGGGACTGGAGACTCACCGGGGGTCCTGGGGGTCCGGCAGGACCGGTATCTCCTCTGGGTCCAATAGGGCCCTTAAATAAACCGCATCATTCACATTATTCAGTATCCACTGGTGTTCATGAGTTCACAGACTGATAAGAACACGCTCACTCTCGCTTTCCAGACCCTTCACCCTCTCTGTTCCAGTGTGGTGGATTGAGCTCTGTGACCAATTGCTTTTGTTCCTTTATTTTAAGTTGCTTTGAATAGCCGCGTTTCCACTGTCGGGCCAGAAGCTCTGCAGCGCTTCACTAAAACACACCTGTAACACGCCTCTCTGAAACAACGTCACACAAACCCATCATTTCACCAACAAACGGGAGATTTATCAGAAAACTAATCAGAAAAAAATCAATGGAAACTAGCGAGATCGCAGAACAAAAATGTGGCCCTTTGTTGTTTACTTCAAGATTTAAAACCCAAGCATGGATGTTTTACCACAGGTTTACAATAAAAAGTGATACGTTGATCATAATGAATTAATTTGTGTCAAGACTGCACATTAGTCACACAGAGATAAAGTGGTATTTACCAATAAATCACTTAATTCAGCTTAATCCAGCCGTGTCTGTTTCTGTTTAGTTACATAGGCTGTGTTTACATCACATTTAGAAGAACGATCATTTCTACAAATATGCCACCAAAACTACGACCTGAGGAGCTTTAGCACTCTCTCCCAGTACAGTTATATTTCCAGTCAGAGAAACAGAGGAAGCTCCCGAAAAGTTGGTTTATTTTATGACATTTGCGGAGCTAAATGCGGATATTAGACAGTCCGGTATAAAGAGACGAGACGTACTGACAGATCAAATAAATACACGATTGTGATAGCCTATATGATTTGTCTGATTTCTTCAAGCAGTCGTATTTGCCATGTTTACTATTGTAATGGTTAGCGCACATAGTCTTTTGCATCGCATATAAATATTTCTGCCTTACACGGTGATCAGAATCCACATCGGATCACAAACAGAAGTTATTCAAACATGAAAGTGAGTTTTGAGCTAAAATGATGTTAAAAGTCTTTAATGCTGATGTTAGCTGGTATAGAATCATCCGGCGCTGGCATCTCCTGACTCAGGTAAACTCTGACTCTGTTCGTAACCACTTCTCAAGCCCGAGCTGGCCCGCTGTAGACCAAGGTATTCGCCGGGCCAGAAAACCCTGGCCGTTGGCCCCGAGGAAGCCCCGGCGAGGCCCGATCAAGCCCCGGGAGTGACAGTGGAAACGCGACTGGCCCTGGCACGCACTAGCCGCCCGCTTTTGGCCCGACAGTGGAAACGCTAATAAAGGCATCAGTTTAATTCATACATATAAATGGTGGACAACTCAGTCGCATGCTAACACTCTTATGGAAATGGATGTCAAAACATGATCAGAGCGAAATCCCACAAATGAGATGAAATTCGGTGTGTGTCACCTGGCTTCCTTTAGATCCTTTCTGTCCCATGGACCCCTGAAACACAGAGATACAGACAGAAGCTGTGACACCAGAACAAACACGAACGCATACAGAACACCCTGATGGGTCTGAAGACTAGACTTACAGACAGTCCCGGTGGTCCCGGAGGTCCATTGAGTCCTGGAGGTCCAACTGGACCCTGTCAGCAGAGACACAGTGAAATCATCTTCTTGCACGCGTTTGTGAAAGTGTGTATATTGGTGTGTGTGTTCACCTCCTCTCCTTTGGCTCCCTGCGGCCCCTGGTTTCCCGGCAGTCCTCGATCACCTTTCTCTCCGAACTCACCCGGCGGCCCAATCAAACCAATCAGACCGCCATGACCCTGAAGCACACACACACACACACACAGATAAAATCATGTGTATTTCCAGTGTGTGTGTGTATGTGTATATGAGATGACGTACCTTCTCTCCTTTCCTACCCGGATCTCCCTTCAGTCCTGCCAGTCCAGCGGGGCCCTGTACACGTGCAATGACATCATCAGTCTGACATCATATTAAAGATCAGCGCATGAGGAGTGATTAATGACGCGTTACCATCGGCCCCGGGGGTCCCGATTGACCTGGGGGTCCGTTCAGCCCTTGTTCTCCCTACAGCAGAGAGAGAGAGAGAGAGAGAGTGTGAACATGCATTTACATAATAGATATTTTCTGCCGACTTTAAGGATATTACTGGATTATAAGGCTATTTATAAACTCATGACTTCATTACAAGTTCCTCATGAAACTGCAGTCACATGGGTTTGAGTAGAGAAAGTTTAACATGAGTCTGTAGAAGACCATTAACAAATGTAGGAAAGAAGCTCACCGCTGGTCCAGGGATTCCTGGAAGCCCCTGAGGTCCGGCCTTCCCAGAGTTCCCCTGACCGCCCACCGGCCCCGGCTTTCCCATGAGGCCCTCGTATCCCGGAGCTCCCTGAACACGGACAGAGATCCAGTGTCAGCAATTCAAGTGAACGCGAAGGACAACAGGAGGACCATTAGTTCCCTAGAACATCCTCTCACATCTCATTCAAGAGTTTACTAGAACTGAATTACAGGGGAACAAGGCAACTCTAGCCATTTCTTCGCTGATTTTCCCTTTTGTTGTCGCGTGTTTTCTCAACGAGCTCCCCCTACAGCTGTGGGCCGTATATTTCACAACACTGTCGTAAAAAAATCTAACTTGCGGCACCCTCCTCCCTCTTTCTACCGCTGCTCATGTGCATTTGTTATTATGGGAGCCGGCCAACTTTACCGTGTGGAGCGATGTCTACCGAGGTGGGTAATGCATCATACACAGTATCATATGGCGTGTGTGTTTATGTTGAATTGCCGTAAAGCAGTTCGTGTTTCTCGCTCGTTCTCGCTTCTCACAAGACTTCCTATTTCCAACTTACAGGGACATCAGTCCCCATGTTGCAAGGTCGCTTTTCCGCCGGGGAACGCTGGGGGGTGCGGGGAAAGTCACCATTCTCACCAGAACAGGTTATTTAACCATCCAAATGATTTCTAAACGGATTTATTAAGTTGAAATAGTTGCCAAGTTCCCCTTTAATAACTAATGATTTTTACAACAGAAGTGAATCAATCAAAAACTAGCTTTACCTGGACAATAACTTTATTCTAGAGCCTCTGTAAAGCCTAAACAATCTCTATTCCATTAATTTCCTGTTATCACTGTAAAGCTGCTTTAAAACAATGTATATAGTTAAAAGCGCTGTATAAAAGAAGGTGACTTGACTTGACTTGGTTTCTTACTCAGGGATTCCCTGCTGATTCAACATGATTTTTGACTCGGTTTTTTTTTCATTGTGATAGGATAGTATAGAGTGGACAAGAAGCGAGGTGGGAGAGAGAGAGGACGGGATCGGGAAAGGTCCACAAGCCGGGATTCGAACTTGGATCGCCCGAAGCACAGCAGCGCTATATGTCGGTGCTGCCCACGAGACTATCGGCCGACTCAACTGGGCGTAAATCCACAGACGAGGTCCGACTAGTGCAGGACACACCACAAAAACAATGACACTGCCTGTCGGTTTAGTGTGTCACTGCGTTTACACCACTGGACCAATGAGATCTCACTGTGGGCGGGACTCACCCAGTGTGACAGAAGCTGTGAATGAAGCCTCAGTGATTTATCCTCTAGTTCAGACGCAGAGTGTCTGTGTTTCTAACTGATTGTCTCACCTTGTCTCCTTTCAGGCCCGGCCGCCCCTCTTTCCCAGCAGGACCCAAGTGACCCTAAAACGAGGATACACACACATATATAAACACACAAGGCTCCACAAGTGCACAAACACAGTTGAATCATGTAGTGCTTGAGCTGATCGATCACAAACACACACTCACCCTGCGTCCCGGTCTTCCTGGAGGTCCTGGTTCTCCGGAGGCTCCTGGAGGGCCCTACTCACCAGAGCAATGAGTCGAAACCAGAGTTATTATCATTAACGAAAACTATCTGAAACTTATTTGACATTAAAGCACTAGAACAGACTCACAGATTTCCCAGGATCCCCGTGATCTCCTTTAGATCCCGGACTGCCGTCGATCCCCTGTGAGGACAGACGAGATGTTTCATCATCACAGATCACAGTGTTTGACTGACGTCACTGGAGATACTCACGTTAACGCCCGCCTCTCCAGGAGCGCCCAAATCTCCAGGAAAACCGATCGGACCCTGGAGGGAAACAGAGAGAGGGTTCGTCAGCAGATAATACACAGCAAAAATGAGTTTCTATCTCAGTGTTCTTGTCGTGTTTTCCAGTACAAATATTCTTAGTCACCATGAAATTGAAATTGACTGTTTTTGTGGAATATTGCAGTGTTTATTGTAAATGATTTATCAGTGCACATCATTATTGTGTTAATGATCTTGAATCAGAATAAGTTCTTCCTGCAGAATAATAATCAGAATAAGTTCCTCTCTGAAGATGTGGGCGGGGCAACCTGTCACTCACATGAGATCCACCAATAGCAAACCAGAACCATCCAATCAATTCCCCACAGACACAGTCAAGCCCCGCCCACATTTGTTCTTGTTCCAGACGTTTCACTCAGATATACGGAACAATAGAGAAGAAAAGACCAGCACAACTACTACCCTTTTATGATGAGTTTAAATCAAGATACATTTATTTGTGAAAATGATATTTTTATGAGCAATTGTTAAAAATTAAGTGAGTTTTTGCTTTTAAAAAAAGTCAGACATTTTTTTTTCTTTTAAAAATAACTCCATTAGCAGATATTTGTTCATGTTTTAGGCATAAAGTCCCTTCATTGTGATGCATTTTTCCAGTAAACAAGCCTTAATATCTTAATACATTTTGTTTCTCCAGGAAATGTATCTTGATTTCACCCCATGGTGTAAATCCAGCTTTTAATGTAGTTTATGTGTCTATGTGGTGTTTTTAATATGCTTTAAGACAAACCATGTGTAAATTCATAAGTCGACACCATTGCTGAGTATTTCCTCCTTAAAACTGCAGTGAACCAAAGACAGTCTCAAAAACACGCTTTGAAATCGCTGGTGTTTCTGACGTCACAAACTACCTTGTAACCAATCAGATCAACGTGTGATCGTCAACCAGTGGATCTCTGAGCTGAGTGAGTGAGTGGAGGCGGGGCTCATTTGCATATTCATAGAACCGCGCATACTAAATGAGGCAAGGGTGTCGAGTTACATTCAAGCTATTTAAGGCAGGAAAAAAACGTTTAAATATGTCATTTTGGTGATCAAAGATGAGTTTTAAGGGATACAATTATTGACTACAGGGGGACTTTAAGAATGTTTAGATATTTGTGCTGGAAAACAAGACAGAAACACTAAGGAAGAACATCATTTTTTGTAGTGTGACACACACACACACACATACTGACCGCGTTCCCTTTCGCTCCGTCTTCTCCAGGTGCTCCTCTGGCTCCTGGTGAACCTGCCGCTCCGGGGGGTCCCGTGTCTCCTTTCTCTCCCTGCTCGCCCTTCTCGCCCTGACAACACACACACACACACACGTGTGGCAGCAGCGATACAGGAAATGATGCGCGTCACACAGGTTATTCAGAGGAGAGAAGGACTCACTGCGCTGCCAGAAACACCAACAGCTCCAGGATCACCTGACTCGCCATCTTCACCCTGTCAATCATCATCATCATCATCATCATCATCATCATCATCACCATCATCATCATCACCATCATCATCATCACCAGCTCATGTTTAACTGTAACGAACCTTCTCGCCCACTCCACCAGGCTGACCACGAACACCAGGACGACCAGGAGGACCCTGAAACACACAAGTGTGTGTGTGTGTGTGAGAGAGAGTGGGTGTGAGTGTGTGTGTGCTGTAGATCAGTGATTACCAAACTTTTTGAAGTCCCACTGAGATTGAGTTAATATTTCAATAATTTAACAACACGCTCACGATTCTCTGATGTCAGTTAATGGTCACATGACATGCAGGTCAACAAATAAAATATTTCATCTTTTTTTATTTTGATTGTTTTTATTTAGAAAAATATTAACTTATTTTATTTGTACCTTTTTGTTGTTTTGATTGATTTTTAGGTTTTTATAAAATCATGGTTTCAGAAAGTGAAGGTGTGAGTGTGTGTGTACCTGTCCACCAGAGGGCCCTTGAGCTCCTCTGGGCCCGAACTGACCAGGAGGACCCTGGAAACACACAAACACACACACTCTGAGCGACATTACATAGAGATTAATAAACATGATCATATCTGACAGATGAATCGATGAGCTCACCATCAGACCAGCGTTCCCGCTCTCTCCTTTCTCTCCGGGAGGACCGGGCATTCCCTACACACACACACACACACACACACACACACACACACACACACACACACACACACACACACACACACACACACACACACACCTGTATTATATGATTATCTCCTGATGTGTAATGGAGGAGGGACAGTGAATGATCATGTACCTGTAGTCCCCCGGGGCCCCTGGAGCCCTTGAATCCTCTCAAGCCCTCGTCTCCCTTCTCTCCGTACATGCCCTGCTGTCCTGGGGGACCGGTCTCGCCATCCACACCCTGACACACACACACACTCGATCACACACACTCTCTCCGAACACAGCAATAGCGTTCCTCCTCAAACACACTCACCGGTGCTCCCGGCTGGCCCTCGGGCCCCTGAGTGCCGGCTGGACCTGCAGGCCCCTGAGAGCAGAACAAGCTGGTCATTAGCAGCAGTGTGTGTGTGTGTGTGTGTGTGTGTGTGTGTGTGTGTGTGTGTGTGTGTGTGTGTGTGTGTGTGTGTGTGTGTATTTCAGTTTTTCAGCCACTCACTGATTCTCCTTTGTCTCCTTTACTGCCTTTCTGTCCTGGAGCTCCTGTTTCCCCCTGACAAACACACACAAACACACACCCCCAATTAGTATATATACCAAGTTCCAGCTCTCTATGGCCTACAGAACCAATCTTCGTATTTATCCCTATAACCCTGACCTAACCCATTTTTAGAGCTTGGCTTCAGAGTCAAGCCCAGAGTCACTTCCTCCATGGGGTTTGGGCTTTATGCATGCCCAGGAGAGGTGCACCCTGCCTGGGATGCACTTTCAGAAAATCAGCCTGCGTTTTCCTGGAGGTTTTCACACCAGGGTGAAGGGTGGAGATTGAACTCTCTCCCCAGCCAGAGTGCACCCTCTTCGGCTTGGGTTACTGCCTTGAAGGCCCTGGAGGTTTGAACCCACTGCAACTTTTTGGACTTTGTCATTTTTACAACTAGCACTAGTGATGATTGACTTAACCAACAATACAACAAAAAGTCCATTCTAGATTACAAGCATCATCTCTACTAAGCACAGATGAGCATACGCCCTCATCACCTTATCTCCATCCTCTCCCGGGGGTCCTGGAGGGCCAGCGGCTCCTGGCAATCCCACCGGCCCCTGCTCACCATCCTGTCCCGCGGGTCCGATCGGACCCTTCTCTCCCTGTGCACAAACACACCGTTACACACACACACACACGGGTCAATGGCTGAGATTTATCATCACGTGTGCGTAGGGGCGTGTCTTACTGGCTCTCCCTTCTCTCCCATTGGTCCAGGCCCACCGATGGTTCCAGGTCGACCAGGCTGACCAATGGCACCAGCCAATCCCGAGGGGCCCCTTTCACCTGTGGGCCCCTGGGAAGACACACACATATTTGTGAATTAATAAGTTAATATACTTACTATCTACATACATACAGTCAAACCAAAAAATTATTCAGACACCAGATATAGTTTTTGATATTTGTTCCACTAGTGTGTGCAGGACACCATAGTTCATTTATGTAAGTGAGGAGAGCAAAATAAAGTAAACTGTGACACATTATACCTACATTTTTTTCTACCTGTAAAATTTGGGACCAAAAATGATTGGGACACTTTGAGCTGATCATGTTTTGCTGAAGTGTTTTGTCTTTAATTGCTAATGCTCTTTTTACACACAGACTGAACACAATGAAGCATTGCTTGGTGATTGGTTGAGCTAAACTGGTATTATCTAATTGTGTAGTTAAATTTAACAGCTGACAGATATTCAACATAATTCATGTGTGAGACAGTCTAACAGAAGGACGGACAAAACCAGTCAAATATCCACTGAGTTCTGCTCATATTTTAGTACCATTTTCTAAACTATAGCGAATAAACTGTGATAATGTGAGAAATGTTGAAGGTGTCGGAATAAATTTCGGTTTGACTGTATGTATAACAGAATGTGAAAAATCAGTCTAGAACATCTCCAGGTCATAAGCCCTCTATGTGTTTTTGTGAGATTACAGAATGAGGTCACATACAGCAGGTCCCGGGGGCCCGATCGGCCCCGCCCCGCCCTTTAGTCCAACCGGCCCCTAAACAAGAGAGCACAGGTCACATGACAACACTGGCCAATCAGCAGCAGTCCAACTGACCTATCGGTAAGCCCCGCACCCCTAAGTTACTGTTGCTATCTCTAACAAACAAATGGATTTGCTAACTATCTTAGAAAATGACAACCAGAAAAATAATGTTTTCGGCTTCATTGGGATTGAATCCTTTGGGAACCAGGTTTCTGCGCTCACATCAGTGATTTTATAAATGAACCGGGCTTCAGTCGTATAGCGCAGATAATTGGTCCGTTCGCGCAAATCTTATCACACTTTTGAATCGAGCTGGTGAACGCACACACAGTGCGGTGATTCAACACATGAACACCCATGCCCATCCTCTCAGGATCCTGGATCAGTGTTACAGGAACCCCAGGCACATCGCTTTAACATTTCTGTAGCATAAACACCATAAAACTGACGAGAGCTTCGGATCTTCCAATGTTTCTCTGTGGTGCTGAAACCTAAAGTTGTCCGAGTTCCCCGTGCAAATGATACTCGACTGCCATTGGCTGATCTGTGTCCGAGGGGAGGGGCTTACCGATAAGTCAACTGAGGTCATATAAAGAATCACTGGCAACAATCATAAAACAGGCGGATACAGTATTGTTACCATGGCACCCGGCGCTCCACGACTACCGCGGAAACCCTTCAGACCCGCTGGACCGTTCTTTCCTGAAGTACCCGAGCCTCCAGGGTCGCCCTGATGACCGAACACAGGCATGTTATGATGAGATGACGACAGAAATGAAAGGAAAGCGCAGACAGAAGGAAGTGTTATCATTGATGAGGATGATTGTCTCACCTTTGCTCCCTCTTTCCCAGCGGCTCCAGGTAAACCTTGCTCTCCGGCTGGTCCTGCGGAGCCCGGGTGTCCTCTCTCTCCCATCGGTCCGGTTTCTCCTGTGTTACCCTGGAAACAAAGTCACAACCAGTGGGAACAACAGCTGTGGTCATTAGTTTAAACAAAAAAAAACAAAAAACAAGAATCCACCCAGTTATGAAGACTTCTTAAGAGATCCCTGAACCATGAACTCACCTGCGGCCCAACGACACCGGATGGTCCCGGAGGACCCGTCTTTCCTTGGAAACCCTGTCGGGAACCAAAACGTCAAACACCAGATCGACAACAGACCATCAAAACTAGGGTAAGGAATCAGGACTTGTAATTAAATAACAATTAGCATTTTAAAGTGGTTTTAAACCGTTTAAGCGCAAGAAGACTCTTGTGTGTGTCTTCTTGCGCTTGAACGGAGAAATACACACAAAAGTATGTCAAAACACAGTTGGTCATGTCTTAAGTGATCATAAACGCATGTGTAACAGTATGTTGGATCCTGCATTCGGTCTTAAAGGAACAGCAGCCTAATAAACCCGTCAGTGTTATTACTGTTAATCAGAGAACAAAAGAAAATCACTCACTGCTCTCGACTGAATAACTTCAGTAGCTTTAACAAGGATTCATCTATATTTTATTTATAAAAAGAAAACCATGCAGTGTTATTTTACATTTGATTTAAATTTATTCAGTTGTATTTATTTGTGTAATAATTTGAATGTACGTGTTCATTAACGTGTGAATATATTGCTGATACATTTAATATTTGATCAAACAAAATTAAAGATTATAGATATAGGTCATTCATTCATTTTTTTCATTCAAGTTTTTCTGGTTCAAAGGAACAAAACCACAGTCTTCATCTGTAAAGATTTTCATGATGTAGAAAACGAGTTAGAATCTTAAACTTTGTGTTGGTTTTCTGCAATCATCCACAAGTCAATGGAAAAATCCAATTGGGATTTTAGTCGAAGGAGCCAGTATGGGTTGGCCTACAAAAATACATCATGGCTGAATCCGAAATCGCCCCCTAAACCCTCATTCACTATTCCCTACGTTAGTCCACTAATACTGTTCACTTGAAGGAGTGAGTGAAATAGAGCAATTGAATTCGGACAGCCGTTGAGCGTGCATCGGTAGTACACTCATTATTGCAGTGCATTGTGGGATAGAATGAGTGTACTGAATAAAGTTCACTATGGTTTTGGACACCACAACAAATGCCCATCCCCTCAAATAACAGCCTATTTGAGGGTATAGGGGGCGATTTCGGATTCAGCCCAGGACTTCCACAGTTCCACAAGCCTGTGTGTAGATGTTGCGAGACTCACCGGCTCCCCCCGCTGGCCTGGATGACCCGGCAGGCCGTCCTTCCCACCAGGCCCCTGCAAACAGGAAGATGTTGGGAATACTGTACGTGTCGTATTATCATATGAGGTGAAGATGAGGGTCACTCACGTTGGGTCCTTTGGGGCCCATCTCACCTACACGTCCATTAGGTCCTTGTGGTCCCTGCAGTATTTGAGCACATGCATTAATCAAGTCACATGATCAATGACACTCATTTACTTGCATTTGATTAATTTTTATTAAATCCTGTGTTAATTTCCAGGTTTCAGTCCAGTTTGGACATTTGAACATGTGTGTGACAATCTCTTACTCTCTCTCCTGAGGGCCCTGGGGGGCCGTCATGTCCCGAAGACCCCTAGAACAGAGATGGTTCATCCCTTTACAGTCATTTCAACACAATAATATGAACAGAGTGCATCAGAATAGACTCATAATCACAATGAATGACAGAAACACAGACAAGTGTTTGGCTTCAGCTCATTATTATGCTGTATTATAGACCTGATATGACCTCTGACCTTGTCTCCTGATTTCCCAGTGGGTCCTCTTGCACCCCTCCCTCCTCGAGCACCCTGACAACACACACACACACACACACACACACACACACACATTAGTGATGTTGGATGTGACTCAAGCTGGATGCTGATAATCCTCAGTGTGGACGTAGACACTCACATTAGGGCCCCTCTGACCCGCGGCCCCTGCAGGACCCGGTGGACCCTGAGAAACACAGTATTCTCACATCAGTGCACATTTACATACTTATGTGTTTGCACACTTTTACTTATGTGTTTTTATGATAGGGATGTGTTCAGTGACCTTCTTCCCTTTCTCTCCCGGAACTCCGACAGGACCAGGAAAACCATCCGCACCCTGAGAAGAAACCACCACAAGACCAGCAGTTACTCTCCCACTCCACTAAAACTTCATCTGTTCATCATCTGCTCGTGCTCGTGCTTTACCTTCAGGCCTTGACGTCCCGGGTAACCTGGTAAACCTGGAACACCCAGTTTTCCCTGCGAGGAGAGGGACAAAATCAGAAGGAAAAAATGAAAAAAAAGAGAAAAAAAAAGAGAGTGCAAAAAGGGTGCTTGATACAGTATATTTTTTCCTTTCTATTACAACTAGGGTTGGAAATGGAAAATCAATTCCAATTCAGGAATCGGATACTTGAGGTCAGGAATCGGATACTTGAGTTCAGGAATCGGATACTTGAGTTCAGGAATCGAATACTTGAGGTCAGGAATCGAATACTTGGGGTCAGGAATCGGATACTTGAGATCAGGAATCGGACACTTGAGTTCAGGAATCGGATACTTTGAGGTCAGGAATCGGATACTTGAGGTCAGGAATCAAATACTTGAGGTCAGGAATCGAATACTTGAGGTCAGGAATCGGATACTTGAGATCAGGAATCGGACACTTGAGTTCAGGAATCGGATACTTTGAGGTCAGGAATCGGATACTTGAGGTCAGGAATCAAATACTTGAGGTCAGGAATCGAATACTTGAGGTCAGGAATCGGATACTTGAGATCAGGAATCGGACACTTGAGTTCAGGAATCGGATACTTTGAGGTCAGGAATCGGATACTTGAGGTCAGGAATCAAATACTTGAGGTCAGGAATCGAATACTTGAGGTCAAGAATCGGATACTTGAGGTCAGGAATCGAATACTTGAGGTCAGGAATCGGATACTTGAGATCAGGAATCGGACACTTGAGTTCAGGAATCGGATACTTTGAGGTCAGGAATCGGATACTTGAGATCAGGAATCGGACACTTGAGTTCAGGAATCGGATACTTTGAGGTCAGGAATCGGATACTTGAGGTCAGGAATCGGATACTTGAGGTCAGGAATCGGATACTTGAGGTCAGGAATTGGACACTTGAGTTCAGGAATCGGATACTTGAGATCAGGAATCGGACACTTGAGTTCAGGAATCGGATACTTGAGGTCAGGAATCGGACACTTGAGTTCAGGAATCAAATACTTGAGATCAGGAATCAAATACTTGAGGTCAGGAATCGGATACTTGAGATCAGGAATCGGACACTTGAGTTCAGGAATCGGATACTTGAGGTCAGGAATCGGATACTTGAGGTCAGGAATCGAATACTTGAGGTCAGGAATCGGATACTTGAGTTCAGGAATCGGATACTTGAGTTCAGGAATCAAATACTTGAGGTCAAGAATCGGATACTTGAGGTCAGGAATCGGATACTTGAGTTCAGGAATCAAATACTTGAGGTCAGGAATCGAATACTTGAGGTCAAGAATCGGATACTTGAGGTCAGGAATCGGACACTTGAGTTCAGGAATCGGATACTTGAGGTCAGGAATCGGATACTTGAGATCAGGAATCGGACACTTGAGGTCAGGAATCAGATACTTGAGGTCAGGAATCGGATACTTGAGATCAGGAATCGGACACTTGAGGTCAGGAATCGGATACTTGAGTTCAGGAATTGGATACTTGAGGTCAGGAATCGGATACTTGAGTTCAAGAATCGGATACTTGAGGTCAGGAATCGGATACTTGAGGTCAGGAATCGGATTACTTGAGGTCAAGAATCGGATACTTGAGGTCAGCAATCGAATACTTGAGGTCAGGAATCGAATACTTGAGGTCAGGTATAAAATAAAAATGTCCATTCTTATCGACTCCTTTGTGAGCATTTCAATATGACTTTAAACCACTCAGGTGCGAGACGACTCACTGTTTTCAGCTCTTAAAGTGACAGCAGCCTAACATTCAATAATCAATAACATTATTGGAATCAAAATAAGGAATCGATAAGAATCGGCAGAGTCGAAATCGGAATCGTTAAAATTCAAACGGTACCCAACCCTAATTACAACTGATATTGATGATGTTGCATTAGACTGCTTCACCTTTTCTCCAGCGATGCCCGAGGGTCCGGATTCACCCAAGGGGCCACTCTGTCCTTTGGGGCCCTCGGGACCGTCCTCACCACGCATCCCAGAAGCACCGGAGTCTCCCTGACACACACAGATGGGGTAACAGCATGTTTTAGGTATGTGTGTGATTGAGTTTGTGTGTTTCATTAGTGTGTTTGTGTTGTGTGTCATTACAGAGTCTCCTTTCGAACCCATTTCTCCTTTTGCTCCTGGGAAACCATCTTCACCCTGAACACAACACACACACACACACACACACACACATAACAATCCATCAACATGTGATTAAAGACACGAGTTCATGTGTTCACTTCACATGCTCCAGAAACCTCTGGAAAACATCTGCACATCTGATCACATCTAGATGGGAACATGTTGGAGATGTTATGATGTCTTATACTGTCTGGAAATGTGATGTATGAAGATGTGCTGAAATCTGGGGACATTATATTTGGATGTGAGGATTCTTGGAGTTGTGATGATGTTGGAGAAATTATAATGTCTCACTATGCTGGAGATATCTTAGATGTGCAAGTGTCTGAAGATGTTATATCTGGACATGTGAGGATATTAGACTTACACTACCAGTCAAAAGTCAAAAGTTCGGTCACCAAGGCTGCATTTGTTTGATTAAAAATACAATAACAAAAAACAGAAATATTGTGAAATATTATTCTAATGTAAATTTTCTATTTGAATATATAGAATATATAATTTATTCCTGTGATCAAAGCTGAATGTTCAGCATCATTACTCCAGTCGTCACTGTCACATGACCCTTCAGACGAGACGACTGCTGCTAAAATAGTCCAGGCCAGGCCCTCTCTCCTCCTTCACTGTCGTCACTCCTCTGTGAGAGACACGAGACCGGTGCGTCGCGCAGCAGTGTGTGTTTGAGCATGTGTTTTATTCACATAGAAAACAGCTGATTTACATATACTACAATATAATTTTTTTTTTTTTTTTATTATCAAATAAACACAGCCTTGGTGAACAGAAGAGACTTCTTTCAAAAACGTTAAAAATCTTACCGATCCAAACCTTTTGAACAGTTGTGTAATATGATGTTTAAAAATGTTTGGACATGTGATATATGAAGATGTCTAAAGTCTGGGTACATTATTGTAGGAGCCATACTTACCACCTTATTCAATTTTTATAAATGTGTTAATTTAAATATCAGTGTGTTGTTATACTGTTTTCTGTGAGTGTGCGCCCTCTATAGGTGAGAGGGGGAAAGATGTATAAAGGATAGGCCATCCTGACAGGAGGGGGCGCTGGTGCAAGAGCACACAGTCTTTTCAAGCGGAATAAAAGGTGTTTGTTTTGTTTTATGTTACAAAGCATCTTTATTTTTGATTTAATAAACTTCAGTTATTTGTTTGGAACATCAACACACCTCTCTGGATCTATTTAGGGTACATCTCCCACAGTGGACAAGAAACAAGGACTAAAAACAAGAAACTTGTTTTTACCACTTTATTATGATGATGTTGATGTTATGATGTTGACGTTATGATGTTGATGTTATGATGTTGATGTTATGATGTTGACGTTATGATGTTGATGTTATGATGTTGATGTTATGATGTTGACGTTATGATGTTGATGTCATGATGTTGATGTTATGATGTTGACGTTATGATGTTGACGTTATGATGTTGACGTTATGATGTTGACGTTATGATGTTGATGTCATGATGTTGACGTTATGATGTTGACGTTATGATGTTGACGTTATGATGTTGATGTCATGATGTTGACGTTATGATGTTGACGTTATGATGTTGACGTTATGATGTTGACGTTATGATGTTGACGTTATGATGTTGATGTCACGATGTTGACGTTATGATGTTGATGTTATGATGTTGACGTTATGATGTTGATGTCACGATGTTGACGTTATGATGTTGATGTTATGATGTTGACGTTATGATGTTGATGTTATGATGTTGATGTTATGATTATGATGTTGATGTTATGATGTTGACGTTATGATGTTGATGTTGATGTTATGATGTTGATGTTATGATTATGATGTTGATGTTATGATTATGATGTTGATGTTATGATTATGATGTTGATGTCATGATGTTGACGTTATGATGTTGATGTTATGATGTTGACGTTATGATGTTGATGTTATGATGTTGATGTTATGATTATGATGTTGATGTTATGATGTTGACGTTATGATGTTGATGTTATGATGTTGATGTTATGATTATGATGTTGATGTTATGATTATGATGTTGATGTTATGATTATGATGTTGATGTCATGATGTTGATGTTATGATGTTGATGTTATGATCTCACGATGTCTGGAGATGTAATATATGAAGATGTTCTGGGATGTTGAGGGTGTTTATGAAATCTAGACATGTGATGATCATTGGAGATATGGGGATGTTGACGATGTCAGACTGAAATGATGAATTATGATGACTGATGTGTAAGTGATGATCTCACCTTCTCTCCTTTACTGCCTTTCAGTCCTCTGAGCCCATCAGCACCCTAAAACACACACACACACACACACGTACAGTCAATACACACACACACACACACACACACACACACACACACACACACACACACACACACACACACACTCACACGCGCACACACACACTCTCTCTCTCTCTCTCTCTCTCACACACACACACACTCACACACTCACACACACTCACACACTCTCACACACAGTCACACACAGTCACACACACACACACACACACACACACACACACACACACACACACACACACTGAGGTGTGCTAGAGGAAGACATCAGTACTTTGACTCCTCTGGGTCCGGGATATCCCACAGGCCCCTGAACACCTGCTGCACCCTTCAGGAAACACACACGAGAACAATCAGTGATGTGAACACCGGGACACTAAGATGACGTCACACACACACACACACACACGTGCGCGTCTCTCACCGGCAGGCCCTTCTCCCCGGGCGACCCCTCTCGTCCTGGATGACCCTGTGTGTGCAGTGGCATCATGAGGAACAGCAGGAGCACTGATCAACAACACACACACACACACGTGTTACACACTCACCGGCGGGCCGTCCACTCCAGGCAAACCCTTCATTCCCTGCTTCCCCTGAGGACCCTGAGTCACACACACACACACACACCTGTTAAAGTCTGCAGGAACCGCCCTGCTTCACACTGAACACTTTCATATACGTGTTTAAGAGCAGCTGAGTTCAGTCCTATCAGGAGCTGTCGTGTGTCTCAGTCTGATGGCTAATCTTGTACATACTGAAACCAGTATCAGTGATTTACTGTGACAGAGAGAGAGAGAGCGGCACCTTTTCTCCTGGCAATCCGATCGCTCCCTGAGGACCAGGAAAACCCTGCAGGACAGAAGAGAGAGCGTCAGGAGAGTGTGTGTGTGTGTGCGTGTGCGTGTGAGTGTGTGTGTGTGTGTGTGTACCTGGAATCCTGGGTTCCCCTGCTGTCCTGGAGCTCCAGATTCTCCAGGCGGCCCCTGTGTGAAGAAGAGGAGAGGGTGTGATGTCATGATGATGTCATCAGCACATTCCCAGCATGCCCTGCAGCTGATCTGAGGTCAGTGTGTACTCACCAGATTCCCCTTTGAGCCCTGAACTCCATCAATCCCACGAATACCCTGTCAAACACACACACACACACACACACACACACACACACGCGACATGATGCTACATGACACTTGAGTCACGCGACCTCCCGTTGGCTGAAGAGGTCTTATCGTGAACACAGTAATGAAACCCAAACACACATCACTCACCTGCTGACCTGGAGGACCAGGAAGACCCCGCTGACCCGTCAACCCCGCCAGACCCTGACACACACACACACACACAACCATTCACTGAGGAATATCTGTTAACACACAACTGATCCTGTCCATCAATCACTGACAAACACATCAGTGGATCAATAAAGATGATGATCAATACTTGTATGATATATAATAAAGGTGATTAAAAGAGTGACACATACCGGCTCTCCTGACTGACCTCTCGGCCCCGGCTGACCATCTGAACCCTGGGAAACAATCATATAATCACCGTCAACTAGACATAGATGGGTGGTTGATCGGGTGTTGCTATGCAGTTGCTAGGATGTTCTGGGTGGTTGATCGGGTGTTGCTATGCAGTTGCTAGGATGTTCTGGGTGGTTGATCGGGTGTTGCTATGCAGTTACTAGGATGTTCTGGGTGGTTGTTAGGGTGTTGCTAGACAGCTGCTTGGATGTTCTGGGTGGTTGTTAGGGTGTTGCTATGCAGCTGCTAGGATGTTCTGGGTGGTTGTTAGGGTGTTGCTAGACAGCTGCTGGGATGTTCTGGGTGGTTGTTAGGGTGTTGCTATGCAGCTAATAAGGTGGTCTGGGTGGTTGC
This sequence comes from Rutilus rutilus, assembly GCF_951802725.1. Classification (NCBI taxonomy): domain Eukaryota; kingdom Metazoa; phylum Chordata; class Actinopteri; order Cypriniformes; family Leuciscidae; genus Rutilus; species Rutilus rutilus. Next base: position 59,118,499 of record NC_140210.1, read on the forward strand.
TAGGTGTTGTAATGCATTTAAAAAATATTAAAGAAATGTTCACTCACTTTTTCTCCAGGGGCTCCTTGAGGACCAAATGGCCCTTTCTTTCCCGTATCTCCCTGCGTGCACACACACACACACACACACACACACACACACACACACACACACACACACACACACACACACACACACACACACACACACACACACACACACACACACACACACACACACACATGTTTCTGACACTCATGATTATTCATTCATATTGAGATGATATGTGTGTAAATGGAGAGTGTTTTACCCGGTGACCCTTGTTTCCAGGCAGACCAGGTAAACCATCAAACCCTCTGTCACCCTGATAATGAGACACACACACACACACACACACACACACACACACACACACACACACACACACACACACACACACACACACACACACACACAGAAATCATCTCAGGTGTCCTACAGGCTCACAAATGAGACCAAAAGTGATCATTTATTGTGCCTTATCTTCATCAGCATATTCATCTTCACATTCAATGTCTCATTCGTCTCCTCTAACTTCTGATGTTTAACATTATGAGGCACAGAGTGTGTTTGATGGGTCAGAAAATAGAATAAATATTGTTTGTTCTGTCAAAATCCATTTGCATGAAGTATAACTTACTTTAGTTCCTGTTTCTCCTGGTTCACCTCTGCTTCCGTCGATCCCACCACGACCCTGAACACACACACACACACACACACACACACACACACACACACACTGGTGTATTTCAGGTGTTCAGGCATGTATCTGCTGGTATGTTTTGTGTGCAGATGAGACTCACCCTCTTGCCTATTTTACCATTGAGTCCTGGAGCCCCCGGCAGCCCACGAGGACCCTGAACACACACACACACACACACACACATATTCCAAACTTTGGTATTGTAGAGTGAATATGAACATCTAATGAGTGTCATAATCTTGTACCGGTGGTCCTGTGAGTCCATGATCTCCCTTCAGACCCCGCGGTCCTGGAGAACCCTGACAAACACACAAACACAAAACACACAATCACCAAACACACAATCACCAAACACACAGTTACAGACATACACTTCTTCACTAGCTTAAAAGTCCTTTATAACCAATAAAGCACATTAAACTGAAAGTAAACTCTGACGATAAGACTGTCACTCAATCTGATCATTTGAGCACGGCTGATTTGGGTTTTATTTGTTCTTTTGTTTTTATATTTGTTCATTTGTTTAACTGTGTAATTGTCCAGATGAAGGTAAAACTGTAAATGATGAAACCTGATGATGACACACGTAATCTCATCTGACTGTGTAATCCAGAGCACAAACACACAGGAGCACTAGAGGGCGCCACACACACTCACACACACACTCTCAGTCACACACACACATACTCACATGTTTTTACAGATAATACAGACTAACCAAACACTGATCTTAATTATAAATTATAAACTTTTAACATCATAATGTTTGAATACACTCACCAGCGGTCCCGGGCGTCCAGTGAGTCCTAACGGTCCTGGCGGTCCTTTCAGAGACAGCTGAGACACACACATCAGGACACACGTTCATCAGTGTGATGCAAAGCATGTTAAAAGTGCATTAGGACAAATCTGAATTATGAAAAAATTTGTTAGAACTAGAATTAATGTAGGTATTGGCAATGCTTTACAAGTAACATGCATTGCATCAGATTACTTTTTTAATGTAACAGTAAATTAACATGTGTACTTTATAAATGTTCACATTAATATTTGAGTTACTTTGCACTGCACTTTTCTGTCTACTTCTCTTAAAAATAGTTTTAAACTACTGAAATAAAATGATCTCTGTCCTCCACAATGCAGTCACTTGTACATGCCCACTCATGCATGTGCGGGAACAGACAAAAAGTGCAAGAAGTAACAAAACACATTACGTTCAACTTTCAATAAAAAGAGTTGAACAGTTGGTAATATGAACCATAATGTTAAGAGATCTTTTGTATGGCTCACATCGCTGTACAAGTCAGGAAATATTCTAAGTGTTCCGAATATAATAATATTCTATATGTGTGTGCGTTACATAGACTATGTTGTTGAATCCATAACTACATTAAATCTTTTCTCACAATTTCTCAGTAAAACACCTGCAAGGCCTGAAAGAGATCGAACCTCAACCAGGGGAAATTAAAGTAACGCAAAAGTAATGTAAGAGATTACTTTCCATAAAATTAACTATGTAACGCAAGTAGTTACTTTATTAGGGAGTAACGCAACATTGTAATGGATTATGTTCCATAAAAGTAACTATGTAACGCAAGTAGTTACTTTATTAGGGAGTAACACAATATTGTAACAGATTATTTTTTTAAATAACTTTCCCCAACACCGGTTACTAAAGCATCAGAATCATGTCCAATCAAATCTCTGCTCTGCTTCAAAACAACCCCAAAAGCTGAAGAGTTTCGAGACATTTGACTGAACACAACAACTCGACAATTAATTCATATATATTTGTGTGTTTCATGTGCTATAAGAGTTTGTATTAGTATTTGTGCTTAAAGTTAATATTATATTTAACACCCATTATTGTGCAGCTATTATTATTAACTGAAGTGATTAAAATGAATCTCTAGAGCTGCTTATAGCTGAATTGAACTATATTTGATGAAGTTTGCAAAATTGATTCTGTTAATTTGCTGTTTGTTACGCTAAAGTGGCTTTAAAACAATCTGTATCGTATTAGCGCTGTAAAAATAAAGCTGACGTGACAAATTGCAAGTATTGTCATAAAGTGTTTAATGTGCTTAAAACCCTGATGTTTATGTCCATAAAATTCATCTTCGGGGGAAAATACTGCCTCTAAATAATCAAAAACACTTCTGAAACTGGTCTAGATTTATTCAAACCTCAGGTAGAGTTGGTGTAGAGTTAGTGTAGCGTTAGTGTAGAGTTAGTATGGAGTTAGTGTAGAGTTAATGTGGAGTTAGTGTAGAGTTAGTGTAGAGTTAGTGTGGAGTTAGTGTAGAGTAAGTGTGGGGTTAGTGTAGAGTTAGTGTGGGGTTAGTGTAGAGTTAGTGTGGGGTTAGTGTAGAGTTTGTGTGGAGTTAGTGTAGAGTAAGTGTGGGGTTAGTGTAGAGTTAGTGTGGGGTTAGTGTAGAGTTTGTGTAGAGTTAGTGTGGAGTTAGTGTAGAGTTAGTGTAGAGATAGTGTACAGTTAGTGTGGATTTAGAGTGGAGTTAGTGTAGAGTTAGTATAGAGTTAGTGTGGGGTTAGTGTAGAGTCAGTGTGGATTTTGTGTGGGGTTAGTGTACAGTTAGTGTGGATTAAGTGCGGAGTTAGTGTAGAGTTAGTATAGAGTTAGTGTGGGGTTAGTGTAGAGTTAGTGTGGATTTTGTGTGGAGTTAGTGTAGAGTTAGTGTGGAGTTAGTGTAGAGTTAGTGTAGAGTTAGTGTAGAGATAGTGTGGGGTTAGTGTATAGTTAGTGTGGAGTTAGTGTAGAGTTAGTGTAGAGTTAGTGTAGAGATAGTGTGGGGTTAGTGTATAGTTAGTGTGGAGTTAGTGTAGAGTTAGTTTTGAGTTAGTGTGGGGTTAGTGTAGAGTTAGTGTGGATTTTGTGTGGAGTTAGTGTAGAGTTAGTATAGAGTTAGTGTGGGGTTAGTGTACAGTTAGTGTGGATTAAGTGTGGAGTTAGTGTAGAGTTAGTATAGAGTTAGTGTGGGGTTAGTGTAGAGTTAATGTGGATTTTGTGTGGAGTTAGTGTAGAGTTAGTGTAGAGTTAGTGTGGAGTTAGTGTAGAGTTAGTGTAGAGATAGTGTGGAGTTAGCGTATAGTTAGTGTGTTGTTAGTGTAGAGTTAGTGTAGAGATAGTGTGGAGTTAGCGTATAGTTAGTGTGGAGTTAGTGTAGAGTTAGTGTGGAGTTAGTGTAGAGTTAGTGTAGAGATAGTGTGGAGTTAACGTATAGTTAGTGTGGAGTTAGTGTAGAGTTAGTGTGGAGTTAGTGTAGAGTTAGTGTGGAGTTAGTGTGGAGTTAACGTATAGTTAGTGTGGAGTTAGTGTAGAGTTAGTGTGGAGTTAGTGTAGAGTTAGTGTGGAGTTAGTGTGGAGTTAGTGTAGAGATAGTGTGGAGTTAGCGTATAGTTAGTGTGGAGTTAGTGTAGAGTTAGTGTGGAGTTAGTGTAGAGTTAGTGTAGAGATAGTGTGGGGTTTGTGTAGAGTTAGTGTAGAGTTAGTGTAGAGATACTGTGGAGTTAGTGTGGAGTTAGTGTAGAATTAGTGTGGAGTTATGTGGAGTTAGTATAGAGTTAGTGTGGATTTTGTGTGGAGTTAGTGTAGAGTTAGTGTAGAGTTAGTGTGGAGTTAGCATAGAGTTAGTGTAGAGTTAGTGTGGAGTTAGTGTAGAGTTAGTGTCTGACCTTGGTGTGCTGCAGGATGGCTTGAGCTTGAGCTTCTTGAGCCGATATGACGGGACCCAGACGAGCATCACCACCAGACTGAAACTAACACACACACACACACACACACAGGATTCAAACACACAAACGCATGATCCGGACCAGACTCATATATGAACCGGTTGAGTTATGGCTCATTTAACTTTAAAACTATAGTGTATTTGTCAATTCAAACGAAGCTCCAAAACCAACGTCACGTGATTGACAGACAGTCAGTGACACACACCGGTAACATCAGCAGGTTGCCTGGAGGTCCAGGTATCCCATCAGCCCCTGCAAGTCCTTGACGGCCCTCAGGACCCTAATGAGAGACAGACAGTGTTATAGTGTGTGATATCAGTCATTAGCCTGGCGATCATGACGAGTGTGTGTCTGTGCGTCCCACCGGGTCTCCTGGATCTCCGATCGGTCCCGGGGGTCCCATTGGACCATGTTCACCCGGCGGCCCCTGCGGGAAACAAGCCAAGCGCAGCGCCTGTCACTCACACACGCACGTGAACATGATAAACACAGAGATGATGTACGGCGGGTGAGGTTACCTCAGCACCATGCAGGCCCGGGGGTCCCATAATCAGAGTCCCCTCTCCCAGCAGCGCCGGCTCTCCCTTCTCTCCTTTCTCTGGGCCGAGGGACGACTGGAAGAAAAAAAGGTTTCATATCGTCAGATATCTCTTCAAAAACAGTCGTTAACATTTTTCGTCATAGTTTTCGTTTATGAAATTAGGACTAGAATGAACACAATGGAATATCACACAGATGAAGGAGACGCAGAGAGAGTGAGAGAGAGTGAGAGAGAGAGAGAGAGAGAGAGAGAGAGAGAGAGAGAGAGAGAGAGAGAGTGAGTGAGTGAGTGAGTGAGAGAGAGAGAGAGAGAGAGAAAGAGAGAGTGAGTGAGTGAGTGAGTGAGTGAGAGAGAGAGAGAGAGAGAGAGAGAGAGAGAGTGAGTGAGTGAGTGAGTGAGAGAGAGAGAGTGAGTGAGTGAGTGAGAGAGAGAGAGAGACAGAGAGAGAGAGACAGTACCTGTCCACTGAAGAACTGCTCCTGTCTCTCTGCCGGCCGGTACTCGTACTCGTCATACTCGTGATACTCAGTGTACTCTTTAAAATACTCCGTCTCGTTCTCAGAGTCCTCGTACTCCACTATCTGACATACACAGACACACAGCATTAGAACATCACTGTAAAACTACTGACAAACTGTGCTTGAGTTCAAGTACAGATACTATGTCAAAACCTTTACTCAATTAAAAGTCTACATTCACACCAATAATGATAACTAAAGATAGAAAGCATAACTATAGTGATAACTATATCACATAACCACACCAATGCACAATTGCACAAGCGCTGTAGTTTTGCCCCGTATAAGCGCCGTCAATGCTTTTATCATTCATTAGCTGGAAACATTCACTCTGAAAGGGATACCAATGATATGAACTCTGCTATTCTTTAATATTTAGAATGATTTTTAATACTTAGGACCCTATCTTACACCCGGCACAATGCAGCGCCAAGCGCGACGCAAGTGTTTTGCTAGTTTCAGCCCGACGCAGTTTTCATTTTCACGTCCTGCGCCACGTTGTTTAAATAGCAAATGCATCTGTGGCCCATGGGCTGCTGGTCTGAGAACGAGGTGTGTGTTCTGGCGCATTGTTGGAGCGTTGCTATTTTGAGGAACAGAAATAGACTGAGTCAGTGACCGACTGAAACCTGCTCTAAAGTCAATGGTGCAATATTTTTTTTGTTATTTAATGAGCGTGTTAGTAATAGGGGTGCACCGAAATTTCGGCCGCCGAAAATTTTCGGCCGAAATGGCATTATCGGTTTCGGGCCGAAATAAAAAAAAAACAGCCGAAACCGTTTAACCGAAAATGAATGTCACCCGCCCCTCCCATCCGTGCGCAAGCGCTAAAGGCCAATTTATACTTCTGCGTCGAGTGTACGCCGTAGTGTACGTCGTAGGGTACGCACGTAGGCGACGCCGTCGTGAGCATTTATACTTCTGCGAATGTCTGTGTTGCTCTGCAGTTACACCGCCGAAACGCTAGTTGGCGCGGGTGGGTTTTAATGTTCCAGTTCCACTGTGTTTACATTCCTCGCGGCTGTTTTGAGTTTAGGTTTCTACGAGCAATGGCGACTGAAGGAGTCATACAGATGGCTGTATTTCCGCACTTCTTCAAGCAATCTCTCGGTCACTTGGTCTGTTTCCATGGCTCTTCACTGATCTTCGGAATTTAAAAATGGCGGGCGGGCGGTGCAGAGTGCAGAAGATCATTCCGGAAATGCGTAGGAGGAAACGCGATGCTATCCAGCCGACCAATCACAGATCTTGCGGTCCGCGTCGCCGCGACGCGTAGTTACATTTTTGAAGAGGTGCGCGTCAGGGTACGGCGAAGGGTACGACGTATGGTACACGTCAATGCGTATGCTACGCCGTACGTACCTTCTACGCGAACCCGACGCAGAAGTATAAATTGGCCTTTAGGTTTCACTCACGGTCGAGCTGTTATCACGCGTCTGCCTATCAAAGATTAAGCATGTCAAAGGGCTGTCACTTATTGCACAATCGATCGGACCAACCAACACAAGTTTCAAAAACGAAAATAGGGAATCGATTTTAACGGCCTTCTCTCGGAGCGCGTCCAGCTCGTCACTACAGTATACGCTCGCAGCGAACGCGCGTCACACAGCAACTGCAGGTTCTGACACACACACACACACACACACACACACACACACACACACACACACACACACACACACACACACATAGCCTATTTCTGCATAATATAGTGCATAATATGTAGCCTTCAGTAATGCTTTTCATTGATGTTATGGCAGTCCACATTGCTGACTTGTACGACCCTCTTTACGGTCGTCCTAATGCCTGTTTAGTTGTCCGTGGATTTGCCTATATTTGGCGTTGAAAACGGATCAACGCCAAATATAGGCAATTTACTAACGATTCAATGAACACTTAGCCTATGTCTCAAAAATGTATGTCTCAGGATTTATTTTTCACAAAAGTGACAGCCCTATATACGAGAGGACACCAAAGTTGCAATATGTAACATTTGTTCTGCAAAAATCTCCAAAATTTTGGATTTTTTTTGCACAACTTTTAAAAAACTATTTTATTTGATGGAACATAAAACTTGAAGAATAATATTATTTGGTATTATTATTTATATTTATTGTTAAAAATATTTTATGTTTTGTTATGTAACTGTTAATAAAATTTGATTATTATATTGTGATATTTCATTTCAGATCCATTAAATTCAAGCAGTATAAATGTTTTTAAAAGAAGCCATTTTCGGCTTCAGTTTCGGTTTTCGGCCAAGAGCATCCTAAATTTTCGATTTCGGTTTCGGCCCAGAATTTTCATTTCGGTGCATAGTAATGTGCGCCTATAGGCGGGTCCACAACACGCATACACTCTGCTTATTACACACACTCTGCTTATTACACACACACAATCTGCTTATAACACACACTCTGCTTATTACACACACAGGGACGCACAGCAGCACACAAACATGCCTAATATTTAAAATAAAAGGATTACAATGTAAAAGATTATTATTGTGTACATAAAGATATGGTGAATCCGGCTTGTCCCGTTGATGGTCTGTTAGCGCACTTTGACCTTGCGCACGAGCAGATCCGTTTGCGCTCTGGAGATGCGTTCGGTCTTTCCACCATCAAATTCCGTCGTGTAAATAGTGAATCCGCCATGGCGCGAGCGCAACTGGCATTTAAAGGGAATGGGAGATGAGACTCTGATTGGTTTAACGCACGTAAATCCCAAAACACACCCATTACTCATCAAGAGAATAGAGACAATCCTTTTAGACCATGCGCCGGGAGCACCGACCATTTTTCCCGTCGTTAAACTAGCAAAAGTGGATTCGGACACGCCATAAGTGAACTTGCTTTAGATCGTTAAAATAGGGCCCTTAATCTTTATTTTTATTGGTATAGTTATCATCGTGGGTGTGAACAGCCTTAATAATACAAAATACTTGAGTGTAAGTTTAAAGGGGGGGTGAAATGCTATTTCATGCATACTGAGTTTTTTACACTGTTAAAGAGTTGGATTCCCATGCTAAACATGGACAAAGTTTCAAAAATTAAGTTGTACGTTTGATGGAGTATTTCTGTGCCAAAAATACTCCTTCTGGTTTGTCACAAGTTTCGGAAAGTTTTTTTCGAGTATGGGCCTGTGTGACGTCAGATGGGGCGGAATTTCCTTATACGGGACCTAAGGGCACTTCTCCCGGAAGGGCGCGCGACACCCGTAGACCAGAGCGAGAGAGCGAAAGCAGTACGCCCATCAAAGCGCTGTGCTCGCGATGTCAAAGAAAGAAGTGGGTTTTTGGTTGCCAGGGCAAGACAACCCTGCACAGATTCCCAAAGAACCCAGCGTTAAGGGACCAGTGGATGGAGTTTGTTTTTCCAGAGCATCAACGGAGTTCCCTGCATTTCGACGATGATTGTTTTATAAACAAGGCCCAGTTCGACGCCGGATTTGCAGATCGTCTAATGCTTAAGGATGGAGCAGTCCCAACTATAAAGGTTCACGGTCGTGCGTTGGAACCGCAGGCGGTGAGTAAAACTGCTTCAAATGTCTGTGTGTTGTTAGCAGTGTTTGGAATAACGCCGTTTAAAAGAACGGCGTTAGGTAACGACGTTATTTTTTCAGTAACGGGGTAATCTAACTAATTACTTTTCCCGTCGTTACAACGCCGTTAACATTACTGGACGTTAAATGCGGTGCGTTACTATGCATTGATTGAATAAACTGTGTAATCCGAATGCACCCCTGGCTCGAACAGCTAGTGAGGAGGTGGGTTAATAACGAGGTAAGCGATTATGATTGGCTAAGGCAGTGTCATGTGTTTCATGGTAGCCAATCAGAGCCAGTGTTTTTACACACATGCCAGCACACGCGCCACACACACATACACCAGCTAAACAGAGATGAAGCAGCAGATGGCGAGTTAGGAGCAATCCTGACTGAAAGGTTGGCGGGCGCGATCGAAAAGTTGCAAAGTGTTTACATGTGTGTGTGTGTGTGTGAGAGAGAGAAATAGAAAGAGAGGCGCGGGCGCGATCGAAAAGTCGTAAAGTGTTTACATTTGTGTGCGTGTGTGTGTGTGTGTGTGTGTGTGAGGCGCGGACGCGATCGAACAGTGGAAACATAAAAACATTCAATTCATTCAGGTACAATTACCAAACATATCTCAAGGTCTTTTTGTCTTTTTATTAATTTAATTAATAAACTAATTATATAAAACATATAAAATGTTATATCTGTCGATGTGCAATAAATATCTAAAGTTATGTACAAACACCTGTCTGTTCTACTCATTTCAACTGACTTGTGAAAACTGCTCAAAAAAATCCAAATTCTTTGACATATAGCAATTTTTTTTTTTTTTACAGTAACGCAAATAGTTACTTTCCCTGGTAACGAGTTGCTTTTATTGTAGAGTAATTCAGTTACTAACTAAGTTACTTTTTGGAACAAGTAGTGAGTAACTATAACTAATTACTTTTTTAAAGTAACGTTCCCAACACTGGTTGTTAGCTATCGGCGCGTAAGCACAGCACGTAAACAGTGAACAGCGCTCGTGATTCTTTAGCTCCGCCCACACGGCACGCCTCCAGCCGCTCGTTTTTTTCCGGAAAGAAAAATATTAATATAATAAAACTAAAGACTTTTTGGAGATATGAAGGATGCAGTACTACTCTATAGGTACTCAAGATTAACATGAGATTGACTGAAACTGAGTGTTTCACGCCCCCTTTAAAAGGTATCCACATTTAAATGTACCTACGCATTGTACATAGTATTTTTAAGTATTTAAAAGTAAAGACTTTTTTCACTTCTAAATGGACTTTTTCACAAGAGAAAGACATTTTCTCATTTTAGTATTTTTAATGCAAATTATTTGTAAAGAAACCCGTCGAAAAATAATTGTTTTCTCATTGTTAGAAATTATGACATTTCTTTTTTGGTGAACTATTCTTCTAAAATGCTGCTTTATGCCTATTTAGAACAAAAATACATTTCATTGGCTGTTTTAAAAAAAGGAAAAACTTAAAACTTTTATGACACACACACACACACACACACCTCGTAGTCGGTGGCATTGTCTCCTGCAGTTGATTCAGACAGGTCATTGTAAAGGTCACTGTAAAGGTCATCGTCAAACTCTTCTTCCATTGGTTTCCTCGGCGGCTTCTTGACCTGCGTCACCGTGACAACAGACACCATAGAAACACACATGATCAACAACACAGAACTGTCATGATAGAGCGCAAACAGTGACGCCCACTTTTTACACAGTATTTTTCCATTCCTTTTTCTCATGGGAATTTAAAAAAAAATCTTTCTTAAAACTTCATAATCCATAAAACAAAGCAACCAGCTCTGAGGAGAATCACAACATTACAAGCTCTGATCTAAAGCAAAAAAGTGTTTGAATACTGTAAAGATACAAGACTGAATGTGACGGCAAAGACGCTGATTATATGTATAGAAACTATATATTTTACATTTATTACAAAATATGCATATGCAAATATTTAAATGAATTTGAGACTCTATTATGTCATTTGCATGTCATTGGCAGGATTTGCTTGTCGTTCGTCTCTGATTGGTGGAGATTTCTCTGCAGAGTCATGGGTAATGTAGTTTTTCAATAGGAATTCCTCTAGTGCTCTTCCGTCATTTTTGACCGATAAACTTCACGTTTTGTTTGTCTTTGTCAGAATGGTATGAAATTTGGTAAAGGTTTTGTCACTTGCTGTGTGAACAAAATTGCCACACTTGTGCTCTTCGTGGTCAAAAATGAGCGCATTGGAAATGAATGAGACGAATGTCCTCTAGTGGAAGCGTTTGGTACTGCAGCCGAACAACATCTCACTGAAAGATCATTTATTGAGATATCAACCTCAAATTTGGAACACAACTTATTTAGGTTTATGGCTTTGATTTTCTTGCAGTTTTAGAGTAAAATGTGATTTTGAAAATATATATTTCATACAAACATTGAAAATAGTAATTTTGTGCATTTTTCATAACAATAAATGTAAAATTCTGTAACCGAATCTGCCAAGATTCAATAATTTGCCAAGGGTCGTCTTTGAAAAGAGGTCAAACTTCAGTCTGTGCTTTAAAGCATTCAAGATTCACCTACAGTTTAAGTTGGAAATTTAATTATTGGCATAAATTCAGCGTAAATATAATTTAGTATAAAAAAATCCCCTAAAAATACAAAATATTAAAAATTAAAATTAAAAATTTGATAAAAATGATCAAAAACTAAAATATAGTACATTCATTTCACTGACAGACATTTTTTTTTGGAAGAGCACCAGAGGGATAAATGTGATTATTTAAAAAATAATCAAAAATGACGAGGGTTAATGCTTCAACAAAAGCAAACACCATCGATTAACAATCTCACAGCTCATTTATGAGTTGTAAATCAGACGTACAGTAGCTTTAGGGTGTATAATATAAACACTGGCTCCAGTCCCTGACAACATGTTCAACACTGCTCTCCAGACCCAGCCAAAGAACAGACGAGAGCCTCATTCATTATCTATGCAGAAACACTGCTGAATATTCATGAAGTGTGCTGTGGGCGGGGCTACCTCCACGGGGTCCAGTGATAGGCTGTTGTACAGGAGGGCGGAGTCACAGTCGGGAATGTGGGTGTGGCAGTAATCAGCAGCAGCTCTGGGGTCTGGAGAGATCAACAGCTGCTGAATCTCACCCTGAAACACACACACACACACACATCAACACACCGCTTTCCTCCAGATGTTCCTGTAGGATGTGATCAGATAAACGACGTCTGCTGATGATGGTGAGACAGATTAAGGTCGATCTGACCTGCACTGGATTTTAAATGTTTAAAACACTGGTGGTTAAACTTGAGATTTTCTCTCATTTAGAGTCAAGAACACGCATGCAAAATATCAATACACAAATGTGTTTGGGAAAGGCTGGTTACACGGATGGTGTTTAGTGTCCATGCGGAATCAACCCTTTTAAAAACCAGGCAATAAAACATAAAGCCTTTCAAAGACTAACATATGAAATACACGAGAACTTGTGAAATTTGAGACTTGAGTCACAAAAGTCTGTGAAAGTATGTTTTTGGTTGTTAGGTTTTTTGGATCTCAATTATTAAGACTGAAAATAAGTATGAAAACCCACTTTGTCCTCACTTTGAGAAGCAGACGAAACAAGAAGCAGAGGATTTTTACACTAATTACAAATAATGGTACACTTTTATACTTTTGATTGTGTTAAACTGACCCCTAACACAAAGGGTAAGACTTTTTTTAACACAATAGGACTTCATCATTTCTCATATTTCATATTTTTTAAGTGTCTGACAAACTACAGTACAGGATTTATGCTTATACTTCCATATATTAAATTTTTTGTTGAACTGCATGGAAACCAATGAGGGTCAATTTAATCCGCAACACAAAATAACTCTTTTTTTTAACATAACAGGCCTATTATTATATAGAATATAACTCAATTTAACACAGTTCGGTCTTAATGTCTTTACTTTCATCGTACAACAATAAACATGGGGAC
>NC_140210.1:59136579-59141579 GCF_951802725.1 Rutilus rutilus
CAGCTCCCTCCTACTTTCACTCACTCCTACGAGTCTACATCCCTACCAGACGCCTACGATCGATCAGCGAGCAACGTCTCGTGGTTCCATCACAGAAAGCCACAAAATCACTTTCCAGAACATTCTCATTCACAGTTCCATGCTGGTGGAACACTCTCCCCACCCTCATCCGGAATGCAGAATCCCTGACAACATTCAAAAGACAGCTGAAAACCCATCTCTTCCGTGAGCACTTAAAGGGTTAGTTCACCCAAAAATGAAAATTCTGTCAGTAATTTCTCACCCTCATGTTGTTCCAACCATGTAAGTCTTTCGTTCATCTTCGGAACACAAATTAAGATATTTTTGATGAAATCTGACAGAATTTTGACTCCTCCATAGGCTTCCAGTGTGACCGAAACTCACCGGCCCAGAATAGTTATTAAAACATCATTAAAATAGTCCAAGTAACTACAGTGGCACTACATTAAGTTTATCATGCGACGAGAATACTTTTTCTGCGCAAAAACAAACAAAAATAACGACTTTATTCCACTTTTTATTTCCTTCTCTCTGGGCCTCGTAGTGTTTTTGCGCTGCGCGTCTGTGTTGCACGTCATCACGCATCACACACATGACCGGCGTCGGCCAATAGTGAGCCTACGTGGTGACGTGTAACACAGACGCGCTGCGCAAAAACACTACGCGAACCAACTAGAGGTCCAGAGAGAAGGAAATGAATAGTGGAATAAAGTCGTTATTTTTGTTTGTTTTTGCGCACAAAAAGTATTCTCGTCGCTTGATATACTTAAGATTGAGCCACTGGAGTCACTTGGACTATATTAACGATCTCTTTAATAACTTTTCTGGGCCAGCAAGTTTCGGTCACACTGGAAGCCTATGGAGGAGTGAAACATGGCTCAGATTTCATCAAAAATATCTTAATTTGTGTTCCGAAGATGAACGAAGGTCTTACGCGGTTGGAACAACATGAGGGTGAGTAATTATTGACAGAATTTTAATTTTTGGGTGAACTAACCCTTTAACTTCATAAAAATAAAAAAAATAAAAATAAAAACCTTTCCCTTTAAAACCTCACTTATCGGGCTTATGCTACTCTGAATAATGCCTGAACTTCGTATTTTGAGCACTTCTTGCTTGTTGTTGTTTTTGCCTCTTCATGATGACTCGCTTAATTTAGTCCTAATTTGTAAGTCGCTTTGGATAAAAGCGTCTGCTGAATGACTAAATGACTAAATGTAAAATGTAAATTTAGAAAACATTATGCGATAAAATTTCAAATTGCAGCCTGTACTCCGTCGATTCTTGCATCCAACAACACAACAAGATGACATTTAATAACAATAAAAATAATTTAAGCTCCTTATTATGTAGCCGAATCTGTGCTGGTTTGTATTGGCCGCCTCCAGATTTCCCTTTGTCCCTCTACGAACTTGGAAAACAGTGATGGATGGAGCTCTCAACCTTTACGCTGAGGAGAAAGTCCAACACAACTCTGAGGAGACCGAGAGAAACATGTTCTACGTCATCGTCAACCGTCGAAGTTCAGTTCCAGCACTCAAGAACACCAGTGCAGAGGACGCATGAACGTGCCTGGATGTGTGCTTGATATCGAGGATGCATCGAATGCAGCTTGAGAGAATCGAACCGTTAGCAATCCCAGGAGACGCTGTGGGGTGTCGACGTACGGAAGCCTGTAAGCTTTAAACTTCTCATCTTCACTAGATTCGTGACTACATAATATACGCGACGGCTCGTGAAAGTAAACATGTGTCCGTCTCTTTTGCTTAATTGCAATAAAGTGATAAAGACCTTAAGAACGCGACAGTATTTTTAATTGGAATATTAAAAAGAATCTTAACATTGGCAAAGCATGTGCACACGGTCAAATAAAAAAGATATAAACTTGTATGAAAACAATGTCTATAATAATATGACAGAAATGTTAAATATGTTGTGACATTTGTTTGTGATGTTCAGTTGTCGGCTCTTTATTGTGCTTTGGTCGTTAATCGCAAGATCGCAGCACATCTCAATTCTCACACAGATGCGCTCTGTGTCCTCGTGCTCCTCCGAGTTCGTTCTTTCAAGGTCGACTGGCAAGACCGGTCTCAAGGAGAACGCAAGTCCGTTCTCAGCGTTCACGGCATTAAGAAACAGCCTGAGCACACACCGCTGTTCATTAGTTTACGATCTGCCTAACAGTCCTGTCTAATACGTTATTAGATAGAACTGTCATACATAGAAAGTAGACAGTAATGAAAAGTTATTAGCGTATGCCGCCGTGTGGTTGATATCCAGTGTTGCTGAGCAGAAATACATAATCATGTTTCCCTTGGTCTCCTCAACGTTGTGTTGGATTTTCTCCTCAGTTACCCCTTTTCCACCAAGGCAGAGCTGGTGCTGGTTCGGAGCCAGAGCCTAGTTTCAAATCGGTTCTTTGTTTTTCCACCGCCAAAGCACCAGCTCCGAACCAGTAAAACTGGTTCTTAAGTAGCACCAAATCATTGCAGGGTCTAGAACGGAGCCAAGAAAGATCCGCTTGCGTCAGAGGCTGGGGGCGGGGTTACCGTGGCCAACAAGACTGAAGAGAAACTTGTGACCGCCATTTTCAAATAGCAGCTAATCGAGCTAACAGCAGCTAAACATGATGGACGCGATCTAACATATAAATCAAAGGCTAAAGTCGGCATCTTATTGTTAAAAATAAATGTTATGTACATGCCGTTACTCTCGCTTGTAATCTCCGTCTGTACAAATAATGGCGAGCCGCGCGAACACGTTGGATCCGCCGTGTTTGGATGCCGATGTAGGTCCGCAAAGCCATGAACATCAATAGCAAAGCAACGTGCGCCATTGTTGATGATGTGTTTGTGTTTGGCGCCGCCGCGCTAACGTTGCCGAGAAAGATGAGACGTAGCTGTGACGTAAGACCTGGCTCTGCGTTGGCTCTTTTAGCCTGTGGAAAAGCAAACCGGTTCTTTGGAGGCTCGTCAGTCGAACCAACTCCGAACCGGCACTAGCTCTAGCTCCGAACCAGCACCTGGTTCTTGTTGGTGGAAAAGGGGTAAGTGTAAAGGTTGAGAGGTCCATCTATTACTGTTTTACATGTTCGTAGAGTTAGTTTGTGGAGTAAATATATAGGCTATAATCTGTGCTGGTGTTTCGCGTGCGTTCTGCCAATCAGTGAACACTAACGTCACTGTAGTTCCTATAGTGCTGGTTTAGACCGACTCTGAAGTAGGAGTAAAGTAGTTCCTCTAAAAGGAGTTCCTAGAACTAAAATCGTTCCTCGTTCCTGCGGTGCGAACACGCCAACATCCGCGCACTTCCGCCAATAGTTCTAGGAAGTATGAAGAGGTTCCTCCGGTGCGAAAGCCCCTTATTTCTCTGATACATTAATATGGCATTAATGGTAAGGGTTAGTTTGCAACTCCAAATTCCTTCACAGTTTGAGATACTGTGATACTCGTGTGATCATTGTGGATGCAGTCAAAACTAACAGAGAAAGTTCTGAACAAATGTTCTTTCAGTAACATTTACCTTTATTCAGAGTCATCTGGTATATAATAATGTTCTCAAAACTTTAGCACGAACACATTCTTTATCATGGAAGATATGTTATGTGTTCATGCTTTATTTGGACGTGCCTCTAACATCTTGTTTCAGAATGTTCTGGAAAAACTACCGTTCACATAATGATAGATGGACCTTTCAACTTTTACGTTAAAGAGAAAATCCAACGCAACTCTGAGAGGACTGAGCGACACTGGACATCAACCGCACGGCAAACGGTGAACTAATGAAGGTGGAGATTGGGAGCACTGTGAGCTCAGACTCTGGCGTTCTCAGCCACCGAAATAAAAGTTACACCAACAAGTGTGGCTTTCGTCACTTCAGAGTGAATGGCCATAGGGGAACATTAGTTCTCCCTAGTCCTGTAACTACTCGGTGTGAAAGCCTCGGGAGTTTCAGTATGAGTTTCCAAATTCAGCCAGTGGTCTTGCATTCAGACTACAGTTTAAAAGGGTAAGCAGATTTTCTTCTTTGGGTGAACTCACCCTTTAACCTCGGTCTCAACACTTTCCATCTGACCTTCGAAGACCTAAAAGAGGTCGAGATCTCCGGAAGCGGCAAGCGCTCAGAGGTGAAGGGAGCCCAGATTAAAGCTTTATCCTTACATCTCACCTCGCTCAAACACACGGTTCGCAGGGGAAACTACAGATCATCTGCTGAGAAGACGGCCAGAAGCACATCCTGAGGATCTCCTGATGAACATGCCAAAGCTTGTGCTTCACTCCGTCAGATCAGCAGTCTGAACACTTGATGCTCAACAAGAGCCTGGAAAGCAAAATACTGACCTGAAGAACCTAATGAAACCATCAAGAACAATTCTCTGAACGAACAACTCAAGAACCTGCACAGCCAAACATCAGTCTCGAGAACAAGAGGACTCTTAACTGAACTTTTAAAATTTATTACAAATAAGTTTTTAATGTTGTTTATGTGTCTATGTGGTGTTTTTAATATGCTTTAAGACAAACCATGTGTAAATTCATACGTCGACACCATTGCTGAGTATTTCCTCCTTAAAACTGCAGTGAACCAAAGACAGTCTCAAAAACACGCTTTGAAATCGCTGGTGTTTCTGACGTCACAAACTACCTTGTAACCAATCAGATCAACGTGTGGATCTCTGAGCTGAGTGAGTGAGTGGAGGCGGGGCTCATTTGCATATTCATAGAACCGCGCATACTAAATGAGGCAAGGTGTCGAGTTACATTCAAGCTATTTTAAAGGAACACTCCACCGTTTTTTCATATTAAACTGTTATTCCCTTAACTAAGACGAGTTGATACATACCTCTCTCGTCTCAGTACGTGCACTCAATCGCTCTGGCGCGCGGCGATACTTTGTTAGCACTTAGCTTAGCTAAGTTCATTCATTAGGAACCAAGCAGAGATGAAGTTAGAAGCGACCAAACACCTCCACGTTTTCCC